>NC_037332.1:3636363-3939393 GCF_002263795.3 Bos taurus
GCCATCCAACAATTTCTTCCTCTGTTGCCCCTTCTCCTGTTGCCCTCAATCTTTCCCAGCATCAGGGTCATTTCCAATGAGTCAGCTCTTCATATCAGGTGGCCAAACTACTGGAGTTTCAGCTTCAGCATCAGTCCTTCCAATGAATATCTGGGTTGATTTCATTTAGTGTTGACTGGTTTGATGTCCTTGCTGCCCAAGGGACTCTCAAGAGTTTTTCCAACACTACAATTCCAAAGCATTAGTTCTTCTGTGCTCAGCCTTCATTATAGTCCAATTCTCACATGTGGACATCACTCCTGGGAAAACCATAACTTTGACTGTAAGAATCTTGTTGACAAAGTGATGTTTCTCCTTTTTAACACATTCTCTAGGTTTATCATAGCTTTTCTTCCAAGGAACAAGTGCCTTTTAATTTTGTGGCTTCAGTCACCATCCACAGTGACTTTGGAGGCCAAGAAAATAAAATCTGCCACTGTTTCTATTTTCCATTTATTTGCCATGAAGTGTTGGGACCAGAATGCCCAATACTTACATTTTTGAATGTTGAGTTTTAAGCCAGCTTTTTCACTCTTCTTTTTTACCTTCATCAAGAGGCTCTTTAGTTCCTCTTCTCTATCTGCCATTAGGGTGGTATCACCTGCATATCTGAGGTTGTTGCTATTTCTCCTGGCAATCTTGATTCCAGAGTATAGTTCATCCAGCCTGGCATTTCACATGATGTACTCTTCATGAAAGATAATTAGCAGAGTGACAATATACAGCCTTGCCGTACTCCTTTTCCAATTTGAAACCAGTCCTTTGTTCCATGTCTGGTTCTATCTCTTGCTTCTTGTCCTGCCTAAAGGTTTCTCAGGAGACAGGTAAGGTGGTCTGGTATTCCCATCTCTTTAAGAATTTGCCAGTTTGTTCTGATCCACAGAGTCCAAGGTTTTAGCATAATCAATGAAGGAGAAGTAGATGTTTTTTCTATAATTCCCTTGCTTTTTCTATGATACAGTGGATGTTGGCAATTTAATTTCTTGGTCCTCTGCCTTTTCTAAATCCACCTTGTACATCTGGAATTCTTGGTTCATGTACTGTTGAAGCTTAGCTTGTAGGATTTTGAGTGTTACCTTCCTAGCTTGTGAAATGAGTGCAATTGTGTTGTAGTTTGAACATTCCTTGGCATTACCCTTCTTTGCGATTGGAATGAAAAGACCTTTATCAGTCTTGTGGCCACTGCTGAATTTTCCGAATTTGCTGGCATATTGGATGCAGCACTTTAAAATCATTATCCTTTAAGATTTGAAGTAGCTCAGGTGGAATTCCATCACCTCCACTAACTTTGTTTGTAGTGATGCTTCCTAAAGCCCAGGATGTCTGGCTCTAGTTGAATGACCACATCATTGTGGCTATCCCAGTCATTAAGATCTTTTTGTATAGTTCTGTATATTCCTCCCACCTCATCTTGATCTCTTCCGCTTCTGTTAGGTCCATGTCATTTCTGTCCTTTATTGAGCCCATCTTTACATGTAATGTTCCCTTGACATCTTCAATTTTCTTGAAGAGATCTCTATTCTTTCTCATCCTATTGCTTTCCTCAATTTCTTTGCATTGTTCACTTAAGAAGGCTTTCTTATCTCTCCTTGCTATTCTCTGTACCTCTGCATTCAGTTTTATATTTTTTCCCTTCTTCTTTTCACAGGGATAGTCCAGGCATAAGCACTACTTATTAATTATCTGGCACCCAACTCCAGCACTCTTGCCTGGAAAATCCCATGGACAGAGGAGCCTGGGGGGGCCACAGTCCATGGGGTCACTAAGAGTCGGACACGACTGAGCGACTTCACTTTCACTTTTCACTTTCATGCATTGGAGAAGGAAATGGCAACCCACTCCAGTGTTCTTGCCTGGAGAATCCCAGGGATGGGGGAGCCTCGTGGGCTGCTGTCTATGGGGTCGCACAGAGTCGGACATGACTGAAGCGACTTAGCAGCAGCAGCATTAATAATCTAAATGCGGTTATTTGAAGATTTTTGCATATATGCTGATGAGCAAAAATAATTTATTGTATTTTATTGTACTCCCCTTAATCACTTTAGAAATGAGTATACTAGCCTCATTAAATTTGTTGGAAAAATATACATTATCTCTTTCTTTAAGATTTGATAAAAAGCATGTGGTCATAATTTTTACTTGTTAGGAAAAGGTTTAAAGGGTTGCTTTACTACTCTTTAAAACTTTTCCTAACAAATAAAAATTAGGACCACATGCTTTTTATCAAATCTTAAAGAAAAATGGCAGTCCACTCCAGTACTATTGCCTGGAAAATCCCATGGACAGAGGAGCCTGGTAGGCTACAGTCCATGGGGCCACAAAGAGTCGGACATGACTAAGCGACTTCACTTTCACTTTTCACTTTGCTACTCTGCTTAGTGATTTCATTTTTATACATGTGTGACAATTCCATTAAATTCTATTTTTTAAAAAAACTATTCATTGGCATTAAATTATCAATATTTTTCTCTTGATTCTTCAACTTATATGTTTTACGTGTGCCTCTACTTATAGTCACATCAGTGTTTATAATGATAATCCTTAGCAATTGCAGTGACTAATTACAGAACTTCTGTGATCTAAGATTTACTTGATACAAAATGTAATCCTTATTTCTTATACACCATCTTCTTTTGTTTAACAGTGATTGAACAACCTTTTTATTAAAACTCGGACTGAACAATAAACAAGTAACAATAGGAGGCTTTTGAGTGACAGTCTAGCATTTGTTTTAAAACTCTAAACTGTAAGCTCTGTTTAGAAAATGGACACTAACCAAAGATGGAATTTATGAAGTTTAAGTACTGCTTAGAGGCAATCACATCTCTCTTAATCCTGAATTTACTATTTCACCCTTTAAGTTTAGATCATATCAGTACTCTCTAGAACTGCTGTATTGTCATTCCATTAGGATTTAAACCCCATAATGTATTGTGCTCGAAATTGCATGTCCTTATGGTTGACTAGGTTGTAGTTGCCTAAAATTATTGCTTCTGTCATTTTTTCCTTTGCCTATAACATATTTAACAAAGCTAGAATTTGTTAGAAAAATTAGCATTACATGTGATAGATTTTCTACTCAGCCCTGAAAAGAAATAAAATATAAACTCTTCCCTCATTAATAATCCAACCATTATTTTAATGGTATTACTTATGAGATGAAATTGTCTAACCATTATTCTCACTCCTTCTAAATTATTTTTTTTCATTTTGAAATTTGGAGGTATTATACTTAGTATAATTTCCTCACTTGTTATGATCCAAGTATATATTGATATTTTCATGTTTAGGTAGGCATATGTAATGAAAAGACCCTGATGCTGGGAAAGATTGAAGGCAGGAGGAGAAGGGGACAACAGAGGATGAGATGGTTGGATGGCATCATCAACACGATGGACATGAGTTTGGGTAAACTCCAGGAGTTGGTGATGGACAGGGAGGCCTGGTGTGCTGCAGTCCATGGGATCACAAAGAGTCAGACACAACTGAATGACTGGACTGAATGACTGAACTGTACTGATGTACACATACATATATACATCATTGCAAGTTTTATAATTTAGTAATCCTTGTCAGTTTTTAATAAAATTAAAATTTGGTTATTTGCAATCAGAAAGTAAATGTTTGATATATTAAGATTCCTTCTCAACTTGTCTATACCATGAATGCAAGATAGCTGATATATTAAAACCACTGCACATTAGCAAAAAAAAAATAATAGGTTTAAAATACTATAAATAATGATGCATATTAGATTTTAAGATTGTAAGATCCTTATGTCTGTGTGGAATCTGTATCAGATAATGCCTTTCCATCCAGAAACAGCACAAAGCACGTGTGTAGAAGGAAGTAAAAGATCACATTCCTAGTTTCTTGCTAGGAAATTGTGGTTTTAGTAATCCCCGATACCTGTACAGATCCTATGTAGGATTCTGTAAGATACCACTGTATTCTTATTATCATTGCCTTTTTATTAGAGCTAACTAGACTTAGTTTCTTTCTCTGGCACCCTAAAGCTTCCCAACTAAAACAATTTACCATCAAAATAAAAGAAGAATTAAGACTAATAGTTTCATTAGTTTAAAATATTGGTTATAGGAATTAAATGATAGGACTTCCCTGGTGGCTCAGATATAAAGCATCTGCCTACAATGCGGGAGACCCAGGTTCTATCCCTGGGTCAGGAAGATCCTCTGGAGAAGGAAATGGCAACCCGCTCCAGTACTGGAAAAGCCCATGGACGGAGGAGTGTGGTAGGCTACAGTCCATGGGGTCTCAAAGAGTCAGACACAACTGAGCGACTTCACTTTCACTAGTTCATTTCTAGTCCCCCATCTTTGTAAGAAAATACACAGGACTATAACTAATGAGGAAAGATGTGAAACTATGAAATAAATATATATATATATATATATGATTATAGAAATATTGAAGCAACGCATATATGAGGCCAGTATGAAGCAATATCTAAAGGGCACTATTTTAGAAATAGAAGTTCTTTTCTCTTATGAATTTGATAAAGGACAGGAATTTCCAGAAGGGAGTTTTTCATGATTCAGATTGCATAAGATCTAGTAACAGAAAATGTCATGTCTCTGAGTAAGATTTTGTGGTTTCTCAGCAAAAGGCCTTTAAAGAACCAGAAACATACATATTGCTCCACTGGGGACCCACAGAGTCTTTCATTGCAGACTCATTGGCCTAAAAAAAGTGCTGTCCTCAGGAATCTATAACTCCTCCACAATACAGGTGGGAAATGATGAGACAGGGCTCTGAATGATGAAATGCCTGCGAAGCCAAGACTCTGAACTCCCACAGGCAGAGAAATGCATGATTAATCATGGTTCAGATAATAAGAGCTAATATTTATTGATTGCTTGCTTTGTACTTACAAAATCGTTATAATCATCTCTTCATTCACATATCAGCTATATGAGACTAGAAAGTGTTATTACCTCTGAGAAACAAGATTGTAATAAGTGATGGGCTCAAAATCACCTAGTCTGACAATGGAAGACTTCGGAGTTTCATCAAATAGGTCTGGCTCCAGATGGTGGTCACCAAATGTGATTCTGCTCTTTGACAGCTATGCCAAGAATAGACAGGTGAATAATAAAAGTCAGCGTGAAGAATAGCCTCCAAAAGATGTGTATATTTTGTTGTACTTGTGCAGTTTTGTCCTTGACCTCAATGAGTCACACTGACATGACAATTAAGGCAATCAAATTTGCAATTGCACATGCTATATAATTTGATATATTCCTTTCATAAATATTTGTTGAGCACCTCATCCAAAGCTAACCACCAGGCAGGCCATAAGAAGATATAAAATGGAATGTCTTCTTGAAGCTTCTAAGAAAACTAGGGTGAAATGGTTAATGGTGAGTTGTAGAACCAAGCATCCATGAAGGGCAGAGAGAACAGTTGCCAGGACGACATAAATGTGAAGGACAGTCTCTCAAGGAGACTGGTCAGCCAGGGTTTCTGCAAGGAACTGGGATTTTACTTGACATGTAAGGCAACTGCCTCTGTCTCTGACTTATAAATGGGAAGCCCTTGTGAAACAGCCATCAAATTCTTCATCCGCAACCACCCCATGACTCTCCAAACCTATGGAACAGCAAAAGTTAAAGTTCTAAAATTAAGTATTTGACTTTGTTTAATAGACCTTCATGACCTCTGACCTGAATTCTTCCCTCTCTGTTATGTGTTATCTGCTTTTAAGGCCATAATTGAATTTGATATAGTTTACAAAACATCTGTCTAGTTTGGCACTGCTGACTTCTATGGTTCTTTTTTTGTTGTTGTTGGCTTTATTCTTAGAAATCATTATCTTAACTTCCTAAACTTGTTTTAAAATTTATACAATTATTAGAAGATGTCAAATTGCTATCCAACAATCTATGGCCCTGTTTCTTTTCCCCAACAATATATTGCTTTTTGCCTTGGGCACAAAGAGTGGTGCTATCTAAGATTTATGTATATAACACGTGGAGATTATCTTTTATTTTTAATTTTTTAAAGTATCTGGTTTCCACTGCTAACAGCTTAGTCCCAAATTATATGAGAATAGAAGTCATCTAAGCTTTCTAATTATTTTTGCTGGATAATTCTCCTCTATGGTATTTAGGTATTATTTTATACTATAAGATCAGTTATACTATAAGAAGTTAGGGATAGCATTCATAAAGGCATCAGTTGTGATCCTTTCCAGGAATACAACTGGTGGATTATCAATAAAGCAAAATCAAATATTAAGTGAGTAGAAAAATTGGGTATGGACTCCTGAAATCACTGGAAAATTCATGAAATTCCAAGACCTGATATAAATTGAAATCCTTGATATTCTATTATATAATTTGAGAGGAGGTAATCTATGAGATATTCCTTTAAGTTTTCATATTTTTTCTTATAGGATGTGAGAGCCTTTTTTTGAACAGTTGAGCTCTTTAGATGAGGCTCTGGAATAAATCAAAATGTAATCAGACAAACAATGACTACACTTTTAAATTATGATGCAGAATCTTAACAGTTACAGTAAATGGGGAGAACACTTATATGGAAAAAGTCACAGCCAGATATCAAATCCTCTGAGTTGATTATCCATACTCGCTCCTATAGATGGGAATGATATTAGAAACCCATTCAACTTTGATGCTTCCTTTGTGAATACTCGAGTTTCCTAAAGAAGAAAATATGTTAGCAGTCTTAAATTTTAACTATATTTTACCTCTATCATCTTTAATTATTTGAAATCCTCATTTCAGTGTGAGGTAGAGTCCCCTTGTCTCTTGAAACACCTAGTTAGAGTGAACATAAGCTCCTGATTCTAAGCCTAGGGCCGTGTCCCCTGGCCCTACTTGCCTTCCTACTCCTTGTTCCCTTATTCTCAGATTGCTGTGAGTCCTGTTCATTTTTTTTTTTTTTTCCTTTTCTATTCAATGGAGAAAGAAAGAGAGGGAGAGACCCTGCTTGGTGCCAATCTTCGTAATTGCATATTGAACATAGTAATTGACTCAATGGAATAAATGTATATTTGGAACCACATCCTTGAATGGCAGGTATGATTGAAAATTCTGCAAATTGCATGAAAATAGCAAAAGTGTAGGTTGAAGGCAATTCAAGTCCTTTTATAAAATCTTCGTGTGTTCGTAAGTACCTTTGCAAATGAGTGTGCAGTGTGCATATATGTGTGAAAATACACAGCAAAGGTCGTACCTTTAGCAGCCATAAAATCCATACTTTTTGGGGAACCAGAGGTAAAAATGTGTTAAATAGTGATATTAAAAACTTCATGTGGTAGCAGTTCCTAACCTTCATTTTCTGAAATTACTTTAGACAGAAAGTGAACTTACTCTCTATGTTTGCTAATATATACTAGTATGGAGCCTTTAAAAATAAAGCCATTTAGATGAAAAATTAGCAGATGGCTGCAGAGTTAATATAATTTGAGACTTCTAGGGTTGGACATAGGAATATTTTGGTGTCTTGGAGAAGTGATATTCAAAGTGCAGTGTCTACTTCCAAAAGTACACACACACACACACACACACAAAATACTAGAACTTGTATTATTCTTTATTCTTTATTTAGTCACATCAGTTTAGATCTACTTTTGTTTATGAGGACTTTCCTGGTGGCTCAGACGGTAAAGTGTCTGTCTACAATGTGAGAGACCTGGGTTGAATCCCTGGGTTAGGAAGATTTCCTGGAGAAGGAAATGGCAACCCACTCCAGTACTCTTGCCTTGAAAATCCATGGACGGAGGAGCTTGGTGCAGGCTACTATCCATGGGGTCCCAAAGAGTTGGGCATGACTGAGCAACTTTACTTTCTGTTTAATAACATTGATAAATAAAAAACATGCGTGTATTAGGTAAATGTGCTTAATGTTATTATTATTATCATATTAAGTAGGATGTAAGAGAAAAAAATTAGTTACAACAGTATTCTTCACAGAGCTAGAACAAATAATTTCACAATTTGTATGGAAAAACAAAAAACCTCGAATAGCCAAAGCGATCTTGAGAAAGAAGAATGGAACTGGAGGAATCAACCTACCTGACTTCAGGCTCTACTACAAAGCCACAGTTATCAAGACAGTATGGTACTGGCACAAAGACAGAAATATTGATCAATGGAACAAAATAGAAAGCCCAGAGATAAATCCACGCACATATGGACACCTTATCTTTGACAAAGGAGGCAAGAATATACAATGGATTGAAGACAATCTCTTTAACAAGTGGTGCTGGGAAATCTGGTCAACCACTTGTAAAAGAATGAAACTAGACCACTTTCTAACACCATACACCAAAATAAACTCAAAATGGATTAAAGATCTAAACGTAAGACCAGAAACTATAAAACTCCTAGAGGAGAACATAGGCAAAACACTCTCTGACATACATCACAGCAGGATCCTCTATGACCCACCTCCCAGCATATCGGAAATAAAAGCAAAAATAAACAAATGGGACCTAATTAACCTTAAAAGCTTCTGCACATCAAAGGAAACTATTAGCAAGGTGAAAAGACAGCCTTCAGAATGGGAGAAAATAATTGCAAATGAAGCAACTGACAAACAACTAATCTCAAAAATATACAAGCAACTCCTACAGCTCAACTCCAGAAAAATAAATGACCCAATCAAAAAATGGGCCAAAGAACTAAACAGACATTTCTCCAAAGAAGACATACAGATGGCTAACAAACACATGAAAAGATGCTCAACATCACTCATTATCAGAGAAATGCAAATCAAAACCACTATGAGGTACCATTTCACACCAGTCAGAATGGCTGCGATCCAAAAGTCTACAAATAATAAATGCTGGAGAGGGTGTGGAGAAAAGGGAACCCTCTTACACTGTTGGTGGGAATGCAAACTAGTACAGCCACTATGGAGAACAGTGTGGAGATTCCTTAAAAAACTGGAAATAGAACTGCCTTATGATCCAGCAATCCCACTGCTGGGCATACACACTGAGGAAACCAGAAGGGAAAGAGGCACGTGTACCCCAATGCTCATCGCAGCACTGTTTATAATAGCCAGGACATGGAAGCAACCTAGATGTCCATCAGCAGATGAATGGATAAGAAAGCGGTGGTACATATACACAATGGAGTATTACTCAGCCATTAAAAAGAATACATTTGAATCAGTTCTAATGAGGTGGATGAAACTGGAGCCTATTATACAGAGTGAAGTAAGCCAGAAGGAAAAACATCAATACAGTATACTAACACATATATATGGAATTTAGAAAGATGGTAACAATAACCTGGTGTACAAGATAGCAAAAGAGACACTGATGTATAGAACAGTCTTATGGACTCTGTGGGAGAGGGAGAGGGTGGGAAGATTTGGGAGAGTGACATTGAAACATGTAGAATATCATGTAAGAAACGAGTTGCCAGTCCAGGTTCGATGCGCGATACTGGATGCTTGGGGCTGGTGCACTGGGACGACCCAGAGGGATGGCGTGGGGAGGGAGGAGGGAGGAGGGTTCAGGATGGGGAACACATGTATGCCTGTGGCGGATTCATTTTGATATTTGGAAAAACTAATACAATTATGTAAAGTTTAAAAATAAAATGTAAAAGAAAAAAATATTAAAAAAAAATAAAATGAAAAAAAAATAGTTACAGGTTGAAAGGTATTGTGTAATGCAAAGCATAAATGGATGTCCTCAACCACCTTCAAAACTCCAAAATTGTTCTTAATGTGTCTGTCAACTTGACATGAACAATAGATAGTCTACTTTGTAGGAGGGAAAGGAAAAAGCATGAGTGACTTCCTATTCCCAGTGAAAATACAAATGTATTTCTATAGATGATTCCATTTAGTATTCTCTGTCTTAAAATGTGATTCTTGCTTTCTTCATGCAAAATTTATGCTGATATGCACACACACTCATACACACACAAATGAAAGATTGTTTCACAAAAAGCAATGGCTATGGACAAATTCTCAGTAAATATCTATGTTGTAAACTGGCAAGTCCAATTTTATATAGAATATATTTTATAAGCTAAACGTTTGTGAAATAGAAATTGCAGAGAAAATTCCACTATATGTTGTAGTGAAAAATCGTGTCATACAGTCATATTTAATATAGCTTACTTGCTTTTTTGGAACATTTGAGTAACAAATGACTGAATTATATATGATAGATATTATGCCACACATTTGTGGTTTTTCTTTTATACTTCTCAAGTACATTTAATACTGCATGTCAGTGTTTTAAAGATTTTTAACTACAGTCAAAAAGTTACTTTTTTAATTTTAACATTTTAAAATTAAGCTTACAAAATACTATTTATCAATAATTCATTTCCCTAAACATTATAGACGAATCATATTCGGATCTCAGGAACGGTTAGATAAATATACTGAGATACTTAGGTTCACTGTGTATTTAAGTCAATCAGTTTTTTAAAACTTCTGTAATGAAATTGAAATTTTCCCTACTATGTTATAACATTTTAAAAGTATATTTAACTACATTTTTACAAAGCACAAAAAGGAGAGCTATGGTAGCCAAGTAGATAACATTTGAATTTAAGAATGATAATCTTCAGATCAAAACCAAACACGTGTATTTACTTAATGTCCTGAGAAATTTCTAGTTATTTTTAACTTTATTGCAAAAGCAGATTTCCTTACCAGTTTTACTAGTGGCAGTGTGTTGCTAATGAAGATTTTTCCTGTATGAAAAATTCTCCCTAAGAATAATATATTTCAGAAAATTAAGTTTTTCTCCTGTGCTATTACAGTATAAGTGTGGCTCCATTTTTAAGAATTCCAAATAGATAAAAATCTTCTGAATATATTCATAATACTTAATGCAGTTAGACACAACAGATAAATGACTAATTGTGCTTATCCTTAAAAAGAATTATTCAGCTAATGACATCTTTACATTTTTATTTTTTTGTTTTTAATAAAAATTTAATTCTTACAAACTTTTTATATAGAGAGCCATTAGAAGATAGAGCCATTATTATACCTGAATCAATAATAAATTAAATTACTGTTCTAATGTCTCTAATCATATCCTAGAGGCCTAAAAGTATTGACACTGTTTTCACAAAAATCTAATATATTCTAAAGAGAGTAGTTTCTTTGCTATAAATCTCAAATTCATTTTGTACAATTATCCCACTGATATTTGACACTGTGTTTAGAGGCATATTTATATTTAAATGTCTTTCTCTTTATTCATTATGAGCCTTTTGGAGGTAAAAAATTACACTTTCTTTATGTTGTAAAAGATAAGATTGATCTCTTTGGTATTGCTTAATTGTTGATAATAATGCTAAAAACACCCATCTACATACCTCCAAGAATGCTTGGGTGATTAATGAGGTATATTTAAATCATTTGAGATTCAGAAATGGAAGATACTATATAAATATAACATTCCATGCTATTATTATTAAAATTCAGGCAGTTCTGATTCAACCTCATAACCATTTTATAGGATTTATTGGCCAGGAAAATTACCTGGGTAAAATAAAAAATCATGTCAGTATTTCCAATGCTGAGCTTATTCATAAACTTTGAGTCTATGTACACAAAAGAAATAGACACTAAGGGATAATTACATCGTAGGAGGCCGTCAATCTAGAGATTAAGACACTAAGGCCGAAACCATACAAAACGGAACAAGAAACTGAGATATCTACTCAAGATGACAGCAGGTACATCAGTCATTCCTCCCACTTAGTAAGATCCAGCACGCAGATGACTCTGCTTCCAGGCTTTTCTTCAGTTGAAAAGATCTATTCATTACTGAAAACCTCTTGTGTTAAAACAGTCTTTGCAATTTTTTTTTTAATTTGCTGCTAGATTGATTACCTTTAATTAACCTACTGCCTTATCAGAGAGAGGTGTGAAATTGCTCTTTGCTCTTCTCAGCTTCTGGCAGGTTATCGAGCAGCGTTCTGTCTGCTTTGCTTCGCAGAGCAAACTGAAAATGACTGTCACTAAAACTTTCCTTTTCTGTCTAAACATCCCAAACAGTTGACAACATTTCCCCATCATGAGATCTCCCAACTCAGAATTTTTGTTTTAATTTAATTCTACTTTTGTTTGGAGTTAACTTGTCCTTCCTCCAAATTAAACAGCAGTCTTTAAAGGGGTTCACACCCAGTGGGGAATATCAGAGTCTTATCTGTCGAAAAAAATGTTGTAATTCATGTTTATATTTAAATTTAGAAACAAACAAAACTTTACTAGTATTTTGTAAATGGGTTGGCCTTGACATCTGCACTTTGTGTATGAAATTGTCAGTTTTTATTTACAATTTGGAGCTGCTTGAAGAGGATCATTTCCTACAAGAGACCTCTCTGTCAATATTGGGAGAGGTGGTAGTTTTATCTAATGCTAAAAATCAAGCAAAGATCATAAAAGACTATAATGAACAATTGTGTGTGTATATGCTCAGTCTTGTCTGACTCTGCGATCCCATGGACTGTAGCCTGCCAGGCTGCTCTGTCCATAGAATTTTCCAGGCAAGAATACAGGAGTGTGTTGCTATTTCCTATTCTAGGGGATCTTTCTGACCCAGGGATCCAACTCACATCTCCTGTGTCTCCTGCATTGGGGGGTGAATTCTTTACAACTGAGCCACCTGGGAAGCTACACTGAACAATTATATACATGTTGCTGCGGCTGCTAAGTCGCTTCAGTCGTGTCCGACTCTGTGCGACCCCATAGATGGCAGCCCACCAGGCTCCCCTGTCCCTGGGATTCTCCAGGCAAGAACACTGGAGTGGGTTGCCATTTCCTTCTCCAATGCATCAAAGTGAAAAGTGAAAGGGAAGGCGGTCAGTCGTGTCCGACTCTAGCGACCCCATGGACTGCAGCCCACCAGGCTCCTCCATCCATGGGATTTTCCAGGCAAGAGTACTGGAGTGGGGTGCCATTGTCTTCTCCTAATTATATGCTAACAAATTGGAAAGCCCAGAAGCAATGTATATATTCTTAGAAACATATAGCATAGGAAACGGAATCATGAAAAAATAGAATATCTGCATAGATTAATTAATAGCAAGATTGAATCAGTAATCAAAAACCTCATAACAGAGAGAAGTCTCAAACTAGATAGGCTTACTGATGCATACATGCTCAGTTGCTTTAGTTGTGTCCAACTCAGTGACTCCATGGACAAAGAAGCTTGCCAGGCTTCTCAGTCTACGAGATTCTCCAGGCAAAAATACTGGAGTGGGTTGCCATGCCCTTCTTCAGGGAATCTTCCTGACCCAAGGATTGAAATTGTGTTTCCTGCATTGCAGGCAAATTCTTTACCAACTGAGCCCATAGGGAAGCCAGTTTTACTGGTGATTTTCTACCAAACATGTAAAGAAAAATAAATGCCCACCCTTATCAAACTCATCACAAAAGTTGAAGAGGAAGAACGCTTCCTAACTTATTTTACCAGGCCAGCATCACCCCAATACAAAAGCCAAACAAAAATATCAAAAGAAAAGTAAATTATAAGCCAATAGCCCTAATGAACATAGATGCAAAATCCTCAATAAAATGGAAAGGAAAGCTATGTTTGAAATGGGAGAAAATATTTTCAAACCACACGTTCAATAAGGAGTTAATATTCAAAATATATAAGGAATTCATATAACTCAAGAGAAATAAAAAATAACCCAATCAGAAAGTGGACAAAGAACTTTAAGAGACATTTTTCTAGAGAAGATATTCAAATAGTACACAGGTACATACACAATACATAGTTGTTTAACATCACTAATCATCAAGGCAATGCAAACAGAAACCCCAGAGGTATCCTCTCACACTGTTTGGGATATCTATTATCAATACGATAAAAGAGTAAAAAAATGCCAACAAGGAGGTTTATAAAAGGGAACTCTTGTGCACTGTTGGTGGGAATGTAAATTAGTATGGGCATGATGAATAACAGAATGGAGGTTCCACAAGAAATTAAAAATAAATTTAACACATGATCTAAAATGCCACCAGTGGGTATGTGTATCCAAAGAAATCAACATCTAGAAGAGATGTCTTTTCTTTCATGATCATTGCAATGTCATTCCCAATATCCAAAGTATAGAAACAACCTAAGTGCCTGTTGAGGAATAAATAAAGAAAATGCGATATACATATATACAATGGTATATTATATAGCCTTTAGAAAAGAGGAAACACTTTCATTTGCAATGACAAGAGGAAACTCAATAATATCATGCCAAGTGATATAAAAGACAGGGAAAGACAAATGCTACGTGATATCACTTTTATTTAGAATCCTTAAAAAAAAAGAGTTCTGCTTACAGAAACAGAGAGCAAAAAGCAGTTGCCAGGTGCTGGGATGGGGAAAATAGGGAGAGGCTGATAATAAGATAGAAACTTTCGGTCATAGTTGACTAAGACCGGAGGCTAATGCATCACATGTTTACTATAGTTCGTAACACTGAACTACATAACTGAAAATCTTTAAGGAAAATAGAACTAAAGTATTTTCACCAAAACAGGAAGGAGTATTAAATATGTGAAGTGATAGATGTATTAACTCAATAGGAGAAATACTTGGACAATGTATAAATATATTAAACCATTACATAGCACATTTTAATATTTTTTCAATTTTACTTATCAATTTTATCTCAATAAAGGTGAAAAAACACTATAATCCTAATATTACAAAGTACTTTTATATGTAATGCTATGCCACTTTTATATGATCGAAATATCCATGGTCTACTTGAAATCAAATAAAATTATTTTTATCTGAATGTGTTTTATTTTTATATCAGACTTTTCTAGTGTACTTTTAATTTGTTATTTTTCATCACTAAAATAGTCATACATTTATTCACTTTTGTAAATATGTTTTCCAAAAGTGTTTTGTATTATACCAGTTCATGCTAATGTTACAGCCTATGAAGGGTAAGCAAAATTATGAACGATAACTTTGCAGCTGCTAAAAGGATTTTAATAACAAGAAGATATTTTTACAACTTATGATTATCCTCCAAGTAAAGTTACAAATACATATTATTTGTATTGCAAGCAATGCTTGATGTTATTTTTCTTCAAAGATAGAGTATCATTTTATGTTAATTGTATGGAAAATCAATAGAATCATACAATTTTTTACCTATTTGGAAAAAATTTGGCACTGATTATAAAGAGAGAATGAACATTAATATATAATTTTAAAAGGGCAGTAAAATTACAAAATTATTCATTTATATAATTTAATGGCTACGAAGAAAAGGAGTAGACAGATAAGAGAACAAGAAAATGAAAAGAAGAAAACAACTTTATTTCTGTTTCTAAAATAATTAAGGATTCATTTAAGTATATAGCAAATATATCATTTGAAAGTATTTTTTGTTAATTTGTCTATTGGGGTTTTGACTTAAAATATGTTCACTTTTAACTACAATACAGAATATCACTAACTTTCTTCAATTATATGAGCATCAACTACCAATACAATTCTGAAATAGATATGAATTTTAGCTTTAAGCAATCTGCTTGCTTGTTTGATTGTACTTTTCATTATACCATTCTCAGCCAAGTCTTCCATTTAAGTTACAAAAACATTCTGGTGGTTTCCCTCACAGTTTACATGATTGGTTTTCAAGTGTTGCTTCAAGACCGATAGTTTCATGTAGTTGGTGCTAGAAATTTTCCTGCATAAGAAATGTTAATTTTAGCCTGATTCATATTTCCACAATAATTGAAACACAAATATTTTAAGCATTTGCTTACATTCCTTTGTTCTATGTTGAGTGACACTGATGTGAACTAGTGCATTGATTATGGGTGGAATTGTTGTTTATTCATTCAGTCATGTCTGATTCTTTGCAACCTCATGAATAGCAGCATGCCAGGGCTCCCTGTCCATCACCAACTCCTGGAGTTCCCTCAGACTCACGTCCATTGAGTCAGTGATGCCATCCAGCCATCTCATCCTCTGTCGTCCCCTTCTCCTCTTGCCCCCAATCTTTCCCAGCATCAGGGTCTTTTCAAATGAGTCAGCTCTTCACATCAGGTGGCCAAAGTATTGGAGTTTCAGCTTCAACATCAGTCCTTCCAATGAAAACCCAGGACTGATCTCCTTTAGGATGGACTGGCTGGATTTCCTTGCAGTCCGAGGGACTCTCAAGAGTCTTCTCCAAAACTGCAGTTCAAAAGCATCAATTCTTCAGTACTCAGCTTTCTTTATAGTCCAACTCTTACATCCATACATGACCACTGGAAAAACCATAGCCTTGACTAGACGGACCTTTGTTGGCAAAGTAATGTCTCTGCTTTTGAATATGCTATCTAGGTTGGTCATTACTTTCCTTCCAAGGAGTAAGCGTCTTTTAATTTCATGGCTGCAGTCACCATCTGCAGTGATTTTGGAGGCCCTCAAAATAAAGTTAACCACTGTTTCCACTGTTTCCCTATCTATTTCCCATGAAGTGATGGGACCAGATGCCATGATCTTAGTTTTCTGAATGTTGAGCTTTAAGCCAACTTTTTCAGTCTCCTCTTTCACTTTCATCAAGAGGTTCTTTAGTTTCTTCACTTTTCTGCCATAAGGGTGGTGTCATCTGCATGTCTGAGGTAATTAATATTTCTCCTGGCAATCTTGATTTCAGCTTGTGCTTCCTCCAGCCCAGCATTTCTCATGATGTACTCTGCATATAAGTTAAATAAGTAGGGTGACAATATGCAGCCTTCACATACTCCTTTTCCTATTTGGAACCAGTCTGTTGTTCCATGTCCAGTTCTAACTGTTGCTTCCTGCCTTGCATACAGATTTCTCAAGAGGAAGGTCAGGTGGTCTGGTATTCCCATCTCTTCCACAGTTTATCGTGATCCATGTTATTTAGTAATATCATAACAATGTTGCAATGTTAATTGTTCTTAATAATTGTGCTATGAGCATGTAAATTATTAATATTTAGGAAAACATGATGACAAATGGAAGGGAATTTTTGGTATTGTTCTTTCAATTTTTCTGTAGGCTTGCAATTAGCCTCATATTGAAAAATAATATACTGTTTTATATGTACTACTTTAAAGTATTCAACAATGAATGATATAAAACCACACAGACCAAAATTTTAATTTTTTAAATTCTCATGAGGCACTTAATACTGTGAGATAAGAAAGTGAAGTGTATTTACAATTTCTAAAATAACAGACAAAAAAAGAAATGAGCAAATTAAAGCAAGCAGTTAAACTCAGCTCTGAGAATCAGTAAGGGGGAGTGGCAAAGCTTTCACCTGCCAGCTTCTTCCCCTTTACCAGAATAGCATTACCTGTTTGGGCAATTATGGCTATTTATACAGGGTTTTTTGAGTTATAGTTAATGTGTAACAGTATATAAATTTCAGATGTACAACATAATGATTCATAATTATTAAAGGCTATATTCCACTTACAGTTGTAAAACATGGCTACATTCCCTGTGTTGTACTATATACACTTGTAGCTTTTTTTATTTTATATATAGTAGCTTGTATCTCTTAATCTCCTAAACTGTGTTGCCGCTCCCCATGGCCCTTTCCTTCCACACTGGTAACCACTAATTTATTCTCTATGGGTTTGGATGTCTTTGCAGTTGTATTCATTAATTTGTTTAAATTTTTTTAGATTTCCTGTATAAATGACATCATATAGTATTTGTCTTTCTCTGTCAAACTTATTTCACTCAGCATAATACCCTCCAAGTCCATCCATGTTGCTGCAATGGCAAATTTTTATAGATACCACATCTTCTTTATCCTTTCTTCTGTTGATGGACACTTAGGTTTCCTCCATGTCTTGGTTATTATAAATAATGCTGCTGTGAACATTGGGGTGTATGTATCTTTTCAAATAAGTGTTTTTATTTTTCTTGGCTGAACACTCAGATGTGAAATTTCTGGGTCGTATGGTAGCTGTATTTTTATCTTTTTGAAAAACCTCCATATTGTTTTTTGGATTGTCTGCACCAATTCACATCCCCACCCCCCACAGTGTACAAAAATTCCCTTTTCTTCACACCTTTACCAAAATGTGTTATATGTGAAATTTTTGCTGATAGTCATTTTAGCATGTATGAGATGGTTTCTTATTGTAATTTTAATTTACATTTCTCTCATGATTAATGATGTAGAGCATCTTTTCATGTGCTTTATGGTCATCTGTGTGTCTTCTTTAGAAAAATGACTATTCAGGTCTTCTGTCTGTTTTTTAATCTTGTGGTTTGTTATTACTATGTTGAATTGGATGAGATGTTTCTATATTTTGGATATTAACTTCTATGGGTCATATCATTTACAAAAATTTTGTCCCATTGAGCAAGTTGTCATTTTGCTCTGTTGATGGTCTCCTTTGCTAAAAAAAGCTTTTAACTTTAATTAGTTCCTATTTCTTTATTTTTGTTTTTATTTCTTTTGCTTTAGGAGACAGATGCAAAAACATATTGCTATGATTTATGTCAGAGTGTTCCACCTATGTTTTTATTCTAGGAATTTCATGTTTCCTAGTGTTACATTTAGATCTTTAATCCATTTTCAGTTTATTTTATGGTATGAGAAATGTTCTAATTTTATTATTTGACATGTAGCTGTCCAGATTTTCCAGCACCATTTATTGAAAAGACTATGATTTACCTCCATTGCAGATTCTTGCTTCCTCAGTTGTATATTAATTGACTGTAAGTGCATGGATTTCTTTTTGGGTTTCCTATCCTCTTTAATTGATCTATGTCTGTTTTTTGTGCAATATCATATTGTTTTTTATTATTGTAGCTTTGTATTATGGTCTAATAACAGGGAGCATTCATCCAGTTCTGTTCTTCTTTCTCAAAATTGTTTTGACTATTCAGAGTCTTTTGCGTTTTCACATAAATTTTAAAATTATTTTAGTTCTGAGAAAAATTCCCTTGGTATTTTTATGGGGACTGCACTGAATCTGTATATTGCTTTATGTAGTATGATTACTTCAACAATAGTAATTCTTCTGATCTATGAACATGGTATATCTTTCCATCTGATTGTGTCATCTTAAATTTATTTCACTAATGTCTTATAGTTTTCTGAGTACAAGTCTTTTACCTCCTTAGGTAGGTTTATGCCTAAGTATTCATTTTGATGTGATTATAAATGGGATCATTTCCTTAATTTCTGTTTCTGATAGTACTGTATACTGTTTTAATAGTGAGCACTGTTCCCTCTAAAACTATGTGAGTGGCATCTGAAGTTGACACCTGCAAAGATACAAGTTTCTTTAAAATACATAATAGATAAACTTACTAAACACCAAACTCTACACTGAGTGTTATACATTGAACAGAAGCTTTTCTGGAGACTTGAACACTGGGCATGTCTGCCTAGCAGTGCTAGTCACCAGTAATAGTTCCAGTTTATATTATTCTAGCTGATGGATTATGTAAAGAAAAATCTATTTCTCAGAATTATCTTCCCCATTGAAAGATTATACTTCATACCAAATTTAACTATATTCATGTGGTCACACAATGTTAATATTTAATATTCTCACAATAACAGCTTGGCCACTTTATCTTTCTTTCCTTTCCTAAATATTCTTTCTACCGTAGGCAGAAAACAAAATCTTTTTTATTTTATTTATTTTTTTTAACAAAATCTTTTAAAAGTTGTTTTATTTTGTTAAGAATATGACAAAGTTGACAGGATATTTTATGAAATAAAGTCAAAGTAATTTACTTTTATTTACCATTTGAATTTCTCTTCCTTCTTCCTCCACCCAATCACCACCTGTTCAGGTGAAAAAATAGGACAGCAATTGATTTATTTATTCTGGGACTTTAGCTGTACAGAATCCGCTTAATACATATTGATGCACTTAGAACTACCTGGGGATTTTATAAACACCTTGACACCCAGGTTGCACCACATAATAGCTAAATGAGAATATCTGAAGGAAAGAACCAGGCATTCATATTTTAGAGCAATATTTCAAACAAAACACTGAAAACCTTTCCACCTCAAAAGAGTTAAAAATTCTCAATAAATGAAACAAGTTTTAAAAGGTTTTGATGAGCTGACAATATATTAAGGCAAATCCCAGAAAAAAGGGACCCACAAAGTCAATAATATACAAAAGAATGCTTAAACTCATTAGCAATTAGGAAAATGTAAATTAAAATAATAATTACCTACAATTTCACACCTATTAAATTGGCAACAATTTAAAAAATAGCAAGAACTAATGGTAAGGTGTGGGGCAAAGGAAACTCTCATTCACTGCTGTGAGATTTGTAAATTGGCACAGCCCCTCTGGAGAGCAATTTCACACTATTTAGTGAAGTAGAAGATGCACATGTATTATACTCAGCAATTACATTTCCCTAAGAAATGGCCACATGTGCCTAAGGAGACATATACAAGAATGTTCCTGATAGCTTTCTTTGTAATTTTGAAAAACTGAAAATAATATGAATATTTATTCAGGAAAATAAATCAAGAAGTTGCTTTAGTCACACAACACAACTGAAGTAAATACTTACTAAAATGAAAGAACAAGAGCCTCTTGTAATAATATGGATAATTTATTTAAAAATATTGACTGAAAGAGCAAGTTTCAGATGATCATAAAGTATAATATCTTTAATATAATTTTAATGCATGCAGAATAAATTACATGCTGTTTGGATACAACTTCATACAAATAAAATATAAAAATTTGCACAAGAGTTTAAATGCCAAATGTGGAGTAAAGGTTATCTGTAAGCAGGAACATTGGAGATGAGTTCTGGGAGGAATAAATTGCAACTTCGATTCTATTTTATTTCTTAAACTTGGCAATAGGTGCACAAGTACAAATTATATTATTATACATATTTTCTCATGCTAGAAATAGTTTACTAAGCAATAAATTGCTTATTGTACACTTTAACTACTGAAAATTTTGTGCTTCAATTTTGTACTTTTAGTTTTCAGCTCAGAATCTCCTAGCCTCAGTAGACAATAATTTCTGAATGGTTATGATTACCCAAAAGAAAATTTTAATGTACACATTTTGGATCAGAATTGCTGACTGTTAAATCCTTTAAGCAAAGATCATTTTTCAAATGGAGTAAGTAAAAATTAATGTTTTTAGTCTGTTGCTGTTTGCTTTGCTCCATACCACATCTAAAAGTTTGTAGATACTGTTTCTCTTACCATTGTTAAAGAAAGAGACACCCATTTGAGACAGAATTTCTTGGTCCTACTTACTTGCACAGGAACAGTGAATTAGTTGTTACAAAGCTTCTGCCTGGAAAGTTGCTGCCTGACAGTCTAGAGAGCCCACAGGGGCCTCGGGGCCTCTGCAATTCTCAGTTATCAACCTAAGTGACGCTGCCTTTGTGTGTTAATTCTGGCTTCCAATTCCAGTTTACCTTATCAGTTGGACATCCATTATAATTATTCTCTGTTATGTTTCTGCTAATGATTTATTCACCCTCATAGTTTTAACCAAAGTTGACAACTTTAACCATAGGACTGTTAAGGGTCCTGTTTGTAGTATAGGTACCATCTGCCATACTGTACTGGTGGTGTGCTGGGTAGGGATTTCTCTTATTTCAAACTCCAAAAACATTTAATTATGAAGGATCATCTGCAAAAGCACTCTAGAAGAAAAGTTATGACCAACCTAGATAGCATATTCAAAAGCAGAGACATTACTTTGTCAACAAAGGTCCATCTAGTCAAGGCTATGGTTTTTCCTGTGGTCATGTATGGATGTGAGAGTTGGACTGTGAAGAAAGCTGAGTGCCGAAGAATTGATGCTTTTGAACTGTGGTGTTGGAGAAGACTCTTGAGAGTCCCTTGGACTGCAAGGAGATCCAACCAGTCCATTCTGAAGGAGATCAGCCCTGGGATTTCTTTGGAAGGGCTGATGCTAAAGCTGAAACTCCAGTACTTTGGCCACCTCATGCGAAGAGTTGACTCTTTGGAAAAGACTCTGATGCTGGGAGGGATTGGGGGCAGGAGGAGAAGGGGACGCCAGATGATAAGATGGCTGGATGGCATCACTGACTCGATGGACGTGAGTCTGAGTGAACTCCGGGAGTTGGTGATGGACAGGGAGGCCTGGTGTGCTGCAGTTCATAGGGTCACAAAGAGTTGGACACGACTGAGCGACTGAACTGAACTGAACTGAATCTAGTGTAATTGTTTCCCCGTGATATTCTAATGTCATCAACAAAACCCTCTAGACTGTTGGCTGTCAGTGCCATGTCTGCTGTGAATATAGGCAGCCATTTAGTGGTAATGGAGTTTGAAACATAACACCAAGTGGCACAGTAACAAACCCCCAGTACCTTCTACTATTGCTGCAGAGAAAAGGCTACAAGGAGCAAGAGAAGAAAAGCAATCTAACGGAATAGGCATATTTCCCTATCATTCAGGCTCCTGGAACTTGCTACTATTAGTACCATGTTCTAGAGTAAGAATTCTGTATGGTCCTTCCAGACACTTTCTTTGTTATACTTATAAGGTTTTTAATGGAGAAGGCAATGGCACCCCACTCCAGTACTCTTGCCTGGAAAATCCCATGTTCAGAGGAGCCTGGTAGGCTGCAGTCCAGGGGGTCGTGAAGAGCTGGACACGACTGAGCAACTTCACTTTCACTTTTCACTTCATGCATTGGAGAAGGAAATGGCAACCCACTCCAGTGTTCTTGCCTGGAGAATCCCATGGACGGGGGAGCCTAGTGGGCTGCTGTCTATGGGGTTGCAGAGTCGGACACGACTGAAGCGACTTAGCAGCAGCAAGGTTTCTAGCCTTTGATTAAGTCCTGATTGCTCCAGAAAGTCTTCTGATATAACCAGTATAAGTGAGAAGTCTAGCATATTCATGAATCTTTATTAAAAGATACAGTAAAACAAATTTTGAAAGTTAGGTTTTTAGCTGAGTTATTTTTTTTTGTGGTCCTATATTTTAGGCCTACTTGATCCTACTTTGCAAGTTATCGGTTTTACATAAAATTATTCTCTGGACTTTCTCAAAAGTAGGAAAGAAAATGAAAAATTGACAAATTGAAATGGACATATATGGCTCTTATGGGTCAGAATTCTTATCAAAATATAAACTGTGGTAGAAAGAAGTTGTTAAAATTACAGATATTTCACAGAAATTTTCAGTCTGAGAAAATAAATTTTAGACAGAGATTCTAGAATTGACTTTCTACCCCACACCATAGAAATGGCTTCTTAGAAAAGCTATTTCCTCTGCCATGAACATAAAGCTACAAATCATTTCATTCCTGCAGTTTCAGGTCTTTGTAAAACTGGACATCAGCGTCAGCACAGTGGTACTTTAGTTATTTCTCCATTTATCCAATCAAAATTTCCCTTGGGTGCATAAAATTGGTGGAATCTAAATTTCATGTCTAAGCCTTAGTAGAAAGAAAAGGAAATGATTTTTCAAGTATAAGGGAGTGGTTTGGAGAGATTCTGTATTAGGAGGGCAAGTAAAATAAGGCCAAGTAATAGGTAAAGCAAGAGACCAAATTATGGAGGCAATTACAGTCTGTGATCAAAACAGATATCCACCAGAATTCCCACCTTGGACTGTTCAGTACCAAAACAGCAGTAACATACCCTTCAACATAATATATTGCAACTGCCTACATATAAACAAAATTAGATTTATCCCTTCCCCAAAGGGCAAGAGCCCAGTTTTATCCATCACTGAGAATCTAGAGTTTCTAATTAATGGCCTTTCCTCTGTAATTTCTTCACAGACATATCTCAATAATGTCTTAACTGTGTACATAATAAAATTAACACCACAGTATATTAAATGAAAAGTAAAAGAGTGTTTTGAAAAAATTAACTAACATAACTAATTTCTATGACTTTTGTTTCTTCAACTTTTCACAAGGTCAAAATTACTATTTTTTTTATTTTATTTTTAAACTTTACAAAATTGTATTAGTTTTGCCAAATATCAAAATGAATCCACCACAGGTATACATGTGTTCCTTACTAGCTTTTCTTTTTTTCTGGTTTAACATTTCCTTTACATTCAATGAGCACTTCACTTGACCAGGACTACCTAATTGGTTGGATATCTAAATTTTCCTGAAGATTAAGAAACTCTAAATACTACTATATGCATATTGCATTAACTTTAATCAAAACATAGAATTTTGTGCAAGTGCCTTAGATCTGCTAAGCTTACACCTTATTATACCAAGAGTATTGTTCTTTGTTAAGCAGGAACAATTATTCAAGACTTAATCTCTCTGTTCCTATTTTCTCAATGACCTGAGAAGTCCCAAATGGTAATTTTGATGGTTACTTGTATGTGTCCACTTGATTGAGTTACGAGATGCCCAGGTATCAGGTGACACTTTATTTCTGAGTGTGCCAATGAAAGTTTTTCTGGAAGAGATTGTAGATAGCAGATTGTTAGATTGTAGGATTTCTCGGTTTCCATATCACATGGGCTAATTCCTGTAATAAATTTCTCTGTGTGTGTGTGTGTGTGTGTGCATGTGTGTGCAGATAAATAGATAAAGATATGGCAGTGGCTTAGTCTCTAAGTTGTGTCTGACTCTGTGACCCCAAGGACGGTAGATGGCCAGGATCCTCTGTCCATGGAACTTCCCAAAAAGAATATGAAATGGGTTGCCATTTTCTTCTCCAGGGGATCTTCCTGCTCCAGAGATCAAAAGTGGATCTTCTGCATTGCATATGATCTCTGGCTTCTTTTGCCAAAGAAGCCCAGATAAAGATACAGATGGATTGACTATATATATGTACATAGATCTGATGGATTCTGTATACCTGAAAAAAAAAAAAAAAGCTGGCTAATACAGCCATTTAGCAATCATAGCTTATAAATTCAATAAAAATATATTTGGAATCGTCTTTTGGAATGTTTTCAGTCTTTCCCTACTAGTATAAGACCTCTATAAGAGTGGAACTTTAATGTAATATGTTAGAAAATCAACACTTTGAAAGGAATCCTGATTGGAAGTTGCTACTTTAGCTTGTAATCCTTGTTCCCTTGGATTCATATTTCCAAACTCTGGGAGAAATAGCAGTACATATTGATCTTATGTACTAAGCTAATACACCATATTCCGAATCCAAAATATTATCTCCTTTTTAACATTTTAACTGAGTATTCTATAGAACCTTCCATTATTCTTCCAGGCTAGCCATTTTTGAATGATAAGAAACATGGTAAAGCCAATAACTTGATAAGCATGAGCTTATTTTCTCCCTTTTCTTTCTATAAAGACAGTTTCTTTATCAAAGAAAAATTCTGTGGGATATATGAGCAAATGAGGATCAGTATCATGGCATCCAGTCCCATCACTTCATGGGAAATAGATGGGGAAACAGTGTCTGACTTCATTTTTTTGGGCTCCAAAATCACTGCAGATGGTGACTGCAGCCATGAAATTAAAAGACGCTTACTCCTTGGAAGGAAAGTTATGACCAACCTAGATAGCATATTCAAAAGCAGAGACATTACTTTGTCAACAAAGGTCCATCTAGTCAAGGCTATGGTTTTTCCTGTAGTCTTGTATGGATGTAAGAGTTGGACTGTGAAGAAAGCTGAGCGTCAAAGAATTGATGCTTTTGAACTGTGGTGTTGGAGAAGACTCTTGAGAGTCCCTTGGACTGCAAGGAGATCCAACCAGTCCATTCTGAAGGAGATCAGCCCTGGGATTTCTTTGGAAGGAATGATGCTAAAGCTGAAACTCCAGTACTTTGGCCACCTCATGCGAAGAGTTGACTCATTGGAAAAGACTCTGATGCTGGGAGGGATTGGGGGCAGGAGGAGAAGGGGATGACAGAGGATGAGATGGCTGGATGGCATCACTGACTCAATGGATGTGAGTCTGAGTGAACTCTGGGAGTTGGTGATGGACAGGGAGGCCTGGCGTGCTGCAATTCATGGGGTAGCAAAGGTTTAGACACGACTGAGCGACTGAACTGAACTGAACTGAAGGATGCAAATGGCGGCAGAACTGTGGACAAGGAAGGAAAATCCACCTCCATAATCAAACCCTATAACAGTAAGGGAAAATAGGACTCCTTCCATGGTGGAATATATTCAATATTATTAACTTGCTATTGGTAAGCAGGCTGTTTTCTCCAAGGTATGGTAACATGTGAAAGGCTCTGGATTGCTGATACCTAACTTCAAGCAAATATTGAGTCACAGTGGTAGCCCATTCAGCCTTGGTTAAGGAAAAAGAACATATTAGTGAACCCATGTATTGCTTCCATTCTTACTACATCCAGTTTGTCCGTTAAGCTGGTAGTTGAAGAAAAGTCTTGCTAACATCTACAGAACAGATCATTCTGTCATTTGATTATTGGGAAATTTTTGCAGTGGGTATTATTTGATGAGCATTCACTTGAAACAAGCATATTTTCAATCTGGGTCTGCAATGAAAGGACTTCTCAGGTGGCTCAGCAGTAAAGAATCTGCCTTCAATGCAGGAGACTCGAGTTCCATCCCTGGGGCAGTCACAAGGGTCAGACATGACTTAAACCACCACCACCACTACAATGAAAAGTTCTTCATCCACATACAGGCTTTTCCCAACTTCGGCCAAACTTCCTTGGTATCAATATTACAGTCTTGATTCTTCCAAGTTCCCAGATGGCTGTGAACCCAGTGATTAAATGCACATGGAATAAAGTAATTACATAATAAAGGCTGAATCAATAACAGAAGGGTTAAATGAACAATTGAATAAATAGAGCAATAAATTCTCCCAAATCTTTTACAAAATAGGAAGCATGTAATTCTAAATGCAACTGGTGGACCTGCCACAACTTACCATTTAAGTTTAAATTTGTCTTTTCATAGTAACTTGGGCTCTTTATATTAAGTACACTTATATAACAGTATCCAGCATATATAGGTACAGTAAAAATAATTTGGGTAGAAAAGAAAATATAAACTAAATTTACACATTTATAATATTATATTACTAGCAAAAAGTGGGCTTACCAGTATTAGGATTTATCATTTTAGAGACAAAAATATTTGCCATGTTACAAAGGAAAATAATTGCTCTTAAGTTATATCAACAGTCTTAAAACCATAACATAATCAGAGACTAACTTTTCAAATGACACCCTTTTTGAAGTGGTTAATTTGTATCACTGTCTTCTATTGAAGCAGTGTATTTTAAATACAGTTTAAATATACTCATGATTCAATGCAATATGCCATCTTTGCTTTAAAACAACTTTTTTTTTTTTTCCTGAAGAGTATGATTCAGAGAATGGTACTCAGTGCCAGAAATCATTTGAGGGGATATTTATTATTAATATTGGCAGGTACTATTGCCCAGTTAAAAAAATTTCTTACAAACTACTCATTAATTAAAACTTATACAGAATTTCCTTTTCATAAAAAGTTTCAATAGCTCTTTGTATCTCTAGAATATTACTCATGTTGCAATATCTAGAATTAATTGAGTTGGACACTAATTAAAATAGATGAAATGCTACTGTAAATAATGATTGATCTTATTTATCAAGATTGTCTTCACATTCAGCATCACCATAATTCACTCCTTTTAAGTTCACAAAGGCAAATTATGTCTTTTTAAATACATTTTTTATTTTGCTATTTTTTGTTGTAAAAATGACTTAGCTGTGTTTTTAAGTGTGTATTACTTGTTAGAGAAACAGTATTTGTGTGATTTTTCTGCTAATGTTAGTGATTTGTGGTAAGGATTTAGCTATCTGCAGTAATTGAGCATAAATAAGCCAATATATCAAGAAAACATTAGATCAAATTAATCAATACTGGAACACAGGGAGACTATAGCATGAAATGATTTTGACTGACATCTAAGATAATTCATCTAAATTTGTTAGGCAAGTAAAATTTGCAGTAAACAATTTTCTCCCATAAATGGAAAGATTAATTTCAGTGTTAACCAAATCTCTTTCATATCCAGGATGAATCACTTTTTCTTTTGTGAAGAGTGCATTAATCACTGCAGTGAGGCTGTGCTAGAGTCTAATTAGTAACTAGATAATGCTTATAATATGTTTTCTTCAGACTCATGCAGCTTAATTTTCTACCTTGATCCTTCCATGTGTCTGTCTCATTGTGGAAAAGTAAATGGGCAAACTAGATAAAAAAAGAAGCCGACAACAAGAGTTAGCTATGACTATCGATGCTCAGCTAATGACATATAACAAACTTATACACTTTATACATATCATATCCTATGTAAGTCTGCCACACCAGATGGAAATCACTGTTTCGACAAAAATGATTAAGGTTAATACTATAAGGAACCTTTTCAGGAGTAATATTCTAACTCTTTAATTCCAGACATAAAGACACTATTATCTGTGAAAGTCAATGTGAATGTCTCTGGAATTCGGTTTTTAATTATATTGGGAAAGAATAAATCCTGTACGGTTTTCACTATAAAATTTCTTACTTATTAACCACTTTGATGAGTCAGTCTTCTGTTTTGCATTAGTGATATATTCTGTAAGTAAAATCTATGCTAACTCTGCATTCATTCTTATTTTGCACCTCAGTTTAGTTCAGTTGCTCAGTCGTGTCCGACTCTTTGCGACCCCATGAATCACAGCACACCAGGCCTCCCTGTCCATCACCAACTCCCTAGCATACATTAATAAATAAAGTAGCAAGTGTCGTGCCTTCTTCAGGGGGATAAAACATGATAATCACCATAATTCATAAGGAACCAGGACTCTTAGTCTCTTCTTTATCCTGAGATGAGTATTATATTCATTACAAATTTAACCAGGAATAATAGCAGAGGGCAAGAGTTCTATTTTACAGACTTTCAATCTATTTTGACACTGACAGGCATTACATTTCAAAACTCATGGATCCATCATTACGTTGCAGAGTAGCATTACCTGCAATTCTGGGGAGTCATGCAATGTACTGTTTCTTATTCTTTAAGACTCCAAATCTTGTTCTTCCCATTTTTTACTTACTGAGTTAATTTCTCTACAGTTAATTTCTTCCCTTTTTTATATGCATGAAAGACTCAGAAAGAGCCAGAATATCATGAATGACTTTATCCTCTTTCATGATAATTTCAGAACTCATGTTTGTAATGCATTCTTCATGATAAAATATAATAGTTTTGAAGACATTATTTTAATTTGCTCTCACACTTGTTATATGACAAGAAAGGACAAGTATTACTAGTTTGATTTTAATAGTACATGAGGCTTATAGGGCAAAATTAATGTTTTTCTTCTGAAGCTGAATAGCTGGTAAATATGACAGTCAAAATTTCAACCTAATTCTCTAAGCTTTCCACCTAGCTCTCTTTCTTTCATAAAATACAGAGTTTTATTTGTTTGCTTTTGTTTTGGATGATCATCACAAAATAGTCTCATCAAATTGTCACAGTCTTTGAGGTAGCCCTCATCATTTAAAATTAAGCAATGTTTAAAATTTGGTAACCATTGGTAACCATTCATGTTACTCAAATGATTAATAGCTTTTACACGCATGCTCATAATAGGCATATGTATGCAAGCCCAGTTAGGCATATCTATACAACCTACTCCCACTGAATATATGTATAAAAATGTAAACGTATGTCTGCCGTTCAGTCATGTCTGAGTCTTTTCAACTCCATGGACTACAACACTTTTTAGCCCACCAGTCTCCTCTGCCTATAGGATTTTCCAGTGGGTTGTCATTTCCTTCTCCAGGGCATCTTCCCAACCTAGGGATCAATCCCTAGTCTCTTTCATCTAATGCATTGGCAGGTGGGTTCTTAACCACACTGGCATCACCTGGGAAGCCGCAAAATATGATAAATACAAAAAGCAAGAGCAAAAGAATGAATTTTAGTACTAATTATTTTCAAATTCCTTGCTAGAGAAGGATCTACGAAGACAAAGGTAAAATTAAACAAACAAACAAATATAACTGCATGACTGTGTCTGTGTGTATGTACTCAGTCATGTCCGACTCTTTGCAACTGGACTGTAGCCCAGCAGGTTCCTCTGTCCATGGGATTCTACAGGCAAGAATACTGGAGTGGGTTGCCATTTCCTTCTCCCAGGAATCCTCCCAATCCAGGGATCAAATCCACGTCTCCTGAGTCTCCTGCATTGCAGGCAGATTCTTTACCACTGAACCACCGGGGGAACCCAACTACATGACTACATGGCTTCAATGAAGATATCATGAAATAGATTATCTATGCAACTAAAATAAAACTCTGAACAACTTTTTAACATTAGTGCATATAAATATATTTTGTTACTCGATATTTTCTTAAAAGTCATCTCAGAAAAATGAGAGTTATACCTAGTGTGTTAGTTAGTGTATATAACTGAGAACATTTTAGGATTTGTCTATTAAGTGAACATCTGAATGAATATCTCACCCATATTGGCAGCTAAACATGTGGCTTACAGGGAATCTCAGCACCCATACTGTCATAATTCTTTCAATTAATTTTAGCATTGATAGATCCTTCATGTCTGCGTGATGTTAAATTTTCATGAGCTGAGTGCTCTGTAGGTACTGGAAATATTGCATACAGCACAAATACACTTGCTTCCCATTTTTCAGATACAGAAACTGAGGCTTAGAAAAGTAAAGCAATGACCTACAGTTCTACGACTGGGAATGTAGATGAACACAGATTTCTCTAGCTCTAGAACTCTTGGGCTTGTCTTGTGTCTTACCATGCCATCACCAAAGTAATTTATTCTCTCTCCAGCTTCTTATTGTCTGACTGACTTTGGGAAAATGTCGGAAGTTGGAAAAGTAAAATGTTACAAAACGACCTCTCTTTTGCAATTTTTTTTTTTCTTTTCATTCATGCTCCACTCTGATCCCTAAAAAGACATTACGATTTAAAGGGAAAATTAATTGCAAGATGTTCTGGAAAGTGCAGAGCTGAAATTATGAGATGTTAATGTGGTTATTTAAGCAACAATTCTGCCCTTTTCCTCAGCTGCAAGTTTTCATACCACAGAAGCTGTATATTATTGACACATTTCCTAAGTCGTCGAGAATATTCATGAAAAATCTCTTATGTTATAGAATACTCTAGAATACCAAACAATGTAGCTACTAAGATATTTTTCACATGATTTGTGACTCCTTTAGGAAATTGTTAAACTTGTCCACAACCTAAAGCAAAAGTATTAATAATCTTACTTTACAGATGGAAAAAGCTAAGGCCCAGGGAAGTTAAAAAATTGCTTAAAATTACAGTTACTCTTGACAGAACCAGAATTCAAATACTAGTCTGCTTGATTTAGATACATATATTTTAACCACTTTGTTTCATTGCCAATGATTTAATTGTAGAATGTCAAGCCTGATTTGATATTGTTTGCATTTGAAAATTTAATTTTCAGTAAAATAACTTGCTAACACATATATTTTCTTGGGCTCCAAAATCAATATTGATGGTGACTGCAGCCAAGAACTTAAAAGACACTTGCACCTTGGAAGAAAAGCTATGACAAACCTAGACAGCATACTAAGAAGCAGAGACATCACTTTGCCAACAAAGGTCTGTATAGTCAAAGCTATGGTTTTTCCAGTAGTCATGGACAAATGTGAGAGTTGGACCATAAACAAGGCTGAAAATTGAAGAACACTGATGCTTTTAAAATTGTGGTGCTGGAGAAGACCCTTGAGAGTCCCTTGTACAGCAAGGAGATCATATCAGTCAATCTTAAAGGAAACCAACTCTGAATATTCTTTGGAAGGACTGATGCTGAAGCTGAAGCTCTAATACTTTGGCCATCTGATGCATAGGGTGGACTCACTGGAAAAAAAACACGATGCTGGGAAAGATTGAAGGTAGAGAAGGGGGCGACGGAGGATAAGATGATTGGATGGCATCACTGACTCAACGAACATGAGTCTGAGCAAACTCAGGCAGATAGTGAAGGACATGGAAGCCTGGCATGCTGCAGTCCATGGGATCCCCCAAAATCGGACACAACTGAACAACAACAAACTACATATATACTTTTGACAACTTTTGTACAACATATCTACAGATCAATATATCTTTCTACAACATATCTATACCATTTGTAGATATGCTATAACATTTTACAGCATTGATAGCAAAAGTCTGTTCCATTCTTAAAGTTCATTTTAAGCTCATAAACAAGTAAACCGTTTCAGGAATGCTCTCGGTAAATGATCAAATCCTAGCAAACAATTTAAAATATTTCAATAAAAATATTTGTGGGCAAAAGAACAAGAAACAAGACAAATCAATTATTTAAATTCTTTAGCAGAAACAAGTTAGATAATTAAAAGCAAGTTTTAAGAAAGCTTCCTAAATGAGTGCACCCTCCCTCCCATATGAGACAGGAGATCAAAGACTTGTCTTTTAGAAGATGTCAAAGCAATTGAAGGTAAGTTTAACAACAAAGAAATAAAATGTCAAAGCTGGTAGAAGTAAAGTAAATCCTTTAGATGTGAAATGTCACTAAAGAACACCATGTGCTGTGCTTAGTTGCTCAGTAGTGTCCAGCTTTCTGCGCCCACATGGGCTGGAGCCCGCCAGGCTCCCCTGTCCATAGAGATTCTCCAGGAAAGAATACTGGAGTGGGTTGTCATGCCCTTCTCCAGGGGATCTTCCTAACCCAGGGATGGAACCCAGGTCTCCTGACTTGCAGGCAGATCTTTGCCATTTGAGCCACTCCCTGCTAATATCACCTTGCCTAGAAACTGTGATCAGAACATCGCTCATTTACTTATGAGCTCAGATTCTGGTCTTCTCAACCTTCTGCCAGTTACTTCACAAAGTTTTTCTCTCATGCCACATTATGCAACTGACAAGTCTTTTATCTTTCATTAACCACCTAACCAGAGAGCCAAACCTTGAAACCTCTTTAAGTGCATTATGTGTGATAAAGAAACTTAGGTTTCTAGAAGAATTCTAGAAGAATTTCTTCTTGCATCAAATCCATTGCCTATACTATTTTTTCCAGTATTTTTAAAATTATTATTCTAGTTGGTGCTCAATATTTAGTGTGCTATTCAGATGAGGAAAATATATAGCTCTATTTTCTATAACAAATACTGTCTTCTTCTAAAGTCAACATTCCTGCTCAATAGTCAGGGAATAAGCAAAATTACAGGTAGAGATAAAAATCTCTTATATTCACTTAAAACCATCTCTTCCATATAATTAGTATTTCTCTCTTTCTCTTTTTGAGCACTGTATGGCTCATATAGTAAATGCAATGAATTAAATATTGCTTGATTTATAGAATACATCATGAGAAATGCTGGGCTGGAAGAAACACAAGCTGGAATCAAGATTGCTGGGAGAAATATCAATAACCTCAGATATGCAGATGACACACCCTTACGGCAGAAAGTGAAGAGGAACTAAAAAGCCTCTTGATGAAAGTGAAAGAAGAGAGTGAAAAAGTTGGCTTAAAGCTCAACATTCAGAAAATGAAGATCATGGCATCTGGTCCCAACACTTCATGGCAAATAGATGGGGAAACACTGGAAGCAGTATCAGACTTTATTTTTGGGGGCTCCAAAATCACTGCAGATGGTGATTGCAGCCATGAAAATAAAAGACACTTACTCCTTGGAAGGAAAGTTATGACCAAACTAGATAGCATATTCAAAAGCAGAGATGTTACTTTGCCAACAAAGGATCGTCTAGTCAAGGCTATGGTTTTTCCAGTAGTCATGTATGAACGTGAGAGTTTGACTGTGAAGAAAGCTTAGTGCCAAAGAATCGATGCTTTTGAACTGTGGTGTTGGAGAAGACTCTTGAGAGTCCCTTGGACTGCAAGGAGATCCAACCAGTCCATTCTGAAGGAGATCAGCCCTGGGTATTCTTTGGAAGGGATGATGCTGAAGCTGAAACTCCAGTACTTGGGCCACCTGATGCGAAGAGTTGACTCATTGGAAAAGACTCTGATGCTGGGAGGGATTGGGGGCAGGAGGAGAAGGGGACGACAGAGGATGAGATGGCTGGATGGCATCACTGACTGGATGGACGTGAGTCTGAGTGAACTCCGGGAGTTGGTGATGGACAGGGAGGCCTGGCGTGCTGCAGTTCATGGGGTCGCACAGATTCGGACATGACTGAGCAACTGAACTGAACTTAAGTGAATGAAAGTTATTCTATAATAATATCACCATTTTCCAAATCAAAGCTTCTCTAGGGGCAACAAAAGATGATTTTCAGAGCCAGAATAAGGAGAACCAAATAAGGATTTAGTGTCACAGAAAAAGTTTTCATTTCTCAGATTGTTTTTATTTTTTCCCCTACTTTGTATTATGGGTAAAAACTTGACTCTCTCAAAAATTTGTGTATTGTCTTCCTGTATTCTAAGTGGTATAATCCCATCAAAAGCTCAGTTTGTGCAACTACTTTTCAGTTGTTTTGTTTTAATATATTTTAATAGCATGGCATATTATTCAACTTGTCTCTTTTCTAATCTCCACATAACATATGAGCCGTTATTCATCTATGAATAAACATATGCATATGAATTAAATTTTGAAGATACTTGAAGAGCTCTTTAATACACTTGTATTATAAATCTGTGCTTAAGAAACTGGTATGTTAGAGTCTATTTAATAGGTAAAAAAATGACAATTGAAAAATACTTTCCCAAACTGCATCTTTTAATAAAGTATATCAAATGTTATACCTGTGAATATCAATACTCATGCAGTTTATTTACAGAAAGAATTTAATTTCTCTGATCCCTTTAATTATCTGCAAAATGAAAAAGGATTTGACTTTCATGGGTGTTTTTAAGTTAAACTAAAGTTGGTAAAGAATTTTTAGATTTATTTTGTTTTATAGATTTTAAAAACTGAGGATCACTGTAAGTGGGAGAGGAAAGAGTGCATGCCAGTAGTGAAAATATCAAGAAATGGATCATTCCTTCTATGCATAACATCATCAGCTACTTTTGTGTCAAAATAATGTGGTTTCAACTCCCATTTTTTCCATAATTCTCATTTTTTAAGTTCTCTGATGTTTGTCCTACTCACTTGAGAAGAAATAGTTAAATGGTCAGATGGTAGAAAATTTAGAAAATAACAATATTTTCATACATTAGAAAGAATTTTAAGGTTCAGAAGATTGATATAAATATGTAGACAATGAGAGAAACCTGACATTTTCAAATAACTATATTTTTGTTCATTTAAAGGTGTTTGTCAATTTTACTTCTGTTGGTGTTTTCTCTATTCAGTGAAGAAGTTGAAAAAGTATGTGGGTTTCTGTATACATGAGCACAATAACTGTTTTGCTTGAAGGAATATGCAGTGTTCATGATATGATTAAATCTTTAAAGAAACAAATGCCTTGTTAGGATGAAGAAACGGGCCATATAAACACTTTTGTTGCTCAGTTATTTAGTCCTGTCCAATTCTTTGTGACCCCATGGACTGCAGCATGTTAGGCTTCCCTGTTCTTCACCATCTCCTGGAGCTTGCTCAAACTCATGCCCATTGAGTCGGTGATGCCATCCACCCATCTCATCCTCTATCATCCCCTTCTCCTCCCACCTTCAATCCCTCTCAGCATCAGAGTCTTTTCCAATGAGTCAGTTCTTCGCATGAGGTAGCCAAATTATTTGAGTTTCAGCTCCAGCATCAGTCCTTCCAATGAACAGCCAGGACTGATCTCCTTTAGGATAGACTGGTTGGATCTTCTTGCAGGCCAAGGGACTCTCAAGAATCTTCTCCAACACCACAGTTCAAAAGCATCAGTTCTTTGGTGCTCAGCTTTCTTTATGGTCTAACTCTCAGGTCCATACATGGCCACTGGAAAAACCGTGGCTTCGACTACATGAACCTTTGTTGACAAAGTAAGGTCTCTGATTTTTAATACACTGTATAGGTGTGGTATAGCTTTACTTCCAAGGAGAGGTTCAATTCAGTTCAGTTCAGTTGCTCAGTCGTGTCCAACTCTGCAACCCCATGGACTGCAGCATGCCAGGCCTCCCTGTCCATTACCAGCTCCCAGCGTTTACTCAAACTCATGTCCATCAAGTCAGTGATGCCATTCAATCACCTTATCCTCTGTTGTCCCCTTCTCCTCCCACCTTCAATCTTTCCCAGCTTCAGATTCTTTTCCAACTAGTCAGTTCTTTGCATCACATGGCCAAAGTATTGGAGTTTTAGCTTTAGTTGAAATATTCCAATGAATATTCATGACTGATTTCCTTTAGTATGAACTGGTTAGATCTCCTTGTTGTCCAAGGGACTCTCAAGAGTCTTCTCCAACACCACTCACTGTTCGAAAGCATCAATTCTTTGATGCTCAGCTTTCTTTATAGTCCAACTCTTACATCCATACAGGACTACTGGAAAAACCAGAGCTTTGACTACACGGACCTTTGTTGACAAAGTAATGTCTCTGCTTTTCAATATGCTATCTAGGTTGGTCATAACTTTTCTTCCAAAGAGCAAGCGTCTTTTAATTTCATGGCTGCAGTCAGCATCTGTAGTGATTTTGGATCCCAAAGGAATAGTCTGTCACTGGTTCCACTGTTTCCCCATCTATGTGTGATCCAACAGGATGCCATGATCTTAGTTTTCTAAATGCTGAACTTTAAGCCAATTTTTTCACTCTCCTCTTTCATTTTCATTGAGAAGCTCTTTAGTTCTTCTTTCAATTTCTGCCATAAGAGTGGTGTCATCTGCATATCTGAGGTTATTGATATTTCTCCCAGCAATCTTAATTCCAGCTTATGCTTCATCCAGCACAGCGTTTCTCATGATGCACTCTGCATATAAGTTAAATAAGCAGAGTGACAATATGCAGCCTTTCCCTATTTGGAACCAGTCTGTTGTTCCACATCCAGTTCTAACTGTTGCTTCCTGACCTGCATACAGATTTCTCAAGAGGCAGATCAGGTGGTCTGGTATTCCCATCTCTTTCAGAATTTTCCAGAGTCTGTTGTCTGTTGTCTTCTACATAGTCAAAGGCTTTGGCAAATTCAGTAAGGCAGAAATAGATGTTTTTTCTGGAACTCTCTTGCTTTTTCGATGATCCAGTGGATGTTGGCAATTTGATCTCGGGTTCCTCTGCCTTTTCTAAATACAACTTGAACACCTGGAAGTTCACAGTTCATGTACTATTGAAGCCTGGCTTGGAGAATTATGAGCATTACTTTACTAGCATGTGAGATGAGTGCAATTGTGTGGTAGTTTAAACATTCTTTGGCATTGCCTTTCTTTGGTATTGGAATGAAAATGGACCTTTTCCAGTCCTGTGGCCACTGCTGAATTTTCTAAATTTGCTGGCATATTGAGTGCAATACTTTCACAGTATCTTCTTTTAAGATTTGAAATAGCTCAGCTGGAATTCCATCACCTCCACTGGCTTTGTTTGTAGTGATGCTTCCTAAGGCCCAATTGACTTCACATTCCACGTGTCTGGCTCTAGGTGAGAGATCACACCATTGTGATTATCTGGGACATTAAGATCCCTTTTGTATAGTTCTTCTGTGTATTCTTGCCTCCTCTTCTTAATATCTACTGCTTCTGTTAGGTCCATACCATTTCTGTCTTTTATTGTGCCCATCTTTGCATGAAATGTTCCTTTGGTATCTCTAATTTTCTTGAAGAGATCTCTAGTCGTTCCCATTCTACTGTTTTCCTCTATTTCTTTGCACTGATCACTGAAGAAGGCGTTCTTATCTCCTTGCTATTCTTTGGAACTCTGCATCCAAATTAGACTATCTTTCCTTTTTCCTTTGCCTTTTGCTTCTCTTCTATTCACAGGTATTTGTAAGGCCTCCTCAGACAACCATGCTTTCCTCTTTGCATTTCTTTTCCTTGGGGATGGTCTTGAACCCTGTCTCCTGTACAATGTCATGAACATCCATCCATAGTTCTTCAGGCACTCTATCAGATCTAATTCTTTGAATCTATTCACTTCCACTGTATAATTGTAAGGGTTTTGATTTAGGTCATACCTGAATGGTATAGTGTTTTTCTCTACTTTGTTCAATTTAATTCTGAATTTGGCAATAAGGAGTTCATGATCTGAGCCACAGTCAGCTCCTGGTCTTGTTTTTGCTGACTGTATAGAAATGTCTCCTTCTTTGGCTGCAAAGAATATAATCACTCTGATTTCAGCATTGACCATCTAGTAATGTCCATGTGTAGAGTCTTTTCTTGTGTTGTTGGAAAAGGGTATTTGCTATGACCAGTACATTCTCTTGGCAAAACTCTGTTAGCTTTGCCTGCTTCATTCTGTAGTCCAAGGCCAAATTTGACTATTATTCCAGGTATCTCTTGACTTCCTACTTTTGCATTCCAGTCCCCTATAATGAAAAGGACATCGTTTTGGGGTGTTAGTTCTAGAAGGTCTCGTAGGGCTTCATGAAAGTATTCAACTTCAGTTTCTTCAGCATTACGGGTTGGGGCATAGACTTGGATTACTGTGATATTGAATGGTTTGCCTTGGAAACAGAGATCATTCTACTGCTTTAAAGATTGCATCCAAGTACTGCATTTCAGGCTCTTTTTTTGACCTGATGGCTTCTCCATATCTTCTAAGGGATTATTATTCACAGTAGTAGATATTATGGTCATCTGAATTAAATTCACCCATTCCAGTCCATTTTAGTTCACTGATTCCTAGAATGTCAATGTTCACTCCTGCCATCTCCTGTTTGACCACTTCCAATTTGCCTTGATTCATGGACCTAACTTACAGGTTTCTATGTAATATTGTTCTTTGCAGCACTGAACTTTACTTGCACCACCAGACACATCCACACACCTGGGACATTTCCATTTGCCTCAGCCTCTTCACTTCTCCTGTATTATTTCTCTGCTCTTCTCCAGTGGCATATTGGGCACCTACCAACCTGGGGGTCTCATCTTCCTGTGTCATATCTTTTTTTTCTTTTCATACTGTTCATGGGGTTCTCAAGGCAAGAATGCTGAAGTCATTTGTGGAAGTCGCCTTCTCCAGTGGACCACGTTTTTGTAACTCTTCATCATGACCCATCCATCTTGGGTGGGCCTACCCAGCATGGCTCATATTTTCACTGAGTTAGACAAGCTTGTGATGGATGTGCTCTGTTTGGTTAGTTTTCTGTGATTATGGTTTTCATTCTGTCTGCCTTCTGATGGATGAGGATAAGAGGCTTGTGGAAGCTTCCTGGTGGGAGGGACTGGCTGTGGGATAAGCTAGGCCCTGCTCTGGTGGGTGGGGCCTTTCTCAGTAAATCTTTAATTCCATTTTCTGCTGATAGGTGGGGCCTCACCCACCATACTCACACCACAAAAGCATTAATTGTTTGGATGTGTACTTTTAATTAAATGGAATATGGACTTCATTTTTAAAATACTGCTAAATCTTGTAAGATCTGTTTGTATGAATTGTTGATTGAGTTATTTCCAATGAACACAGCAAAGATATAAGTGTTTGTCTATGTTCTTCTTTCCTTACTGACATTATATTAGCACAGACCAAGAAGGTACTTTTACATCTTGATATTTATACCAGGGGGACTACAGCCCTTGGGGTCGCAATGAGTTGGACACGACTGAGCATGCAAAGCAAAAAAAAAAAGCAAAAATTAATGAATATGTACTATGCCATAAATTGACTATGTAGAAACACTTAATATTCGTTCAATTGTATAGTCAATAGATTGAAGTCCTTTGGTGAATATTAGGATTAATCACCAATTTTTATATTACATTAGAGAAAATAGCTGTATGTAAGTAATTTATAAAATGAAAAAAATTCCTGCAGCCTGAAAAATAACCTTTTGGGCCTTGGAAACAAAGATTTATAACAGTGGGAAGAACTATCTCCTGCTACCCTGAATATCTTGTTTTGTTTCAACAATTGGGCCTTTACTGTAATTCTTTTTTACACTGTTGACCTACATTCAATGAATCATTAGAACTTGACTTAATTTACAAAGAAAATATTTCTAGAAAAAAAGCTGCTTGATCCAACTGACACTAAAAATTGCAAAATTGAGAAAGGGCAATGTTATAGTGAGTAATTTGGTGACTTCTTGAAGCACAGTGGAATTTGTATTATTCTGTTAGTGAATTAGATGGCAAAGTACTGAGTTCATTATTCAGTGTCACTGTAGCTATGTCAAAAGTATACAAAACACATCTACATTACTAAACTCAGCACCCATCACAATAAAAAAGCAATGAAAAAGTAGAAATTACAGCAATTTTCTCATCCCCCTCCCCAAAAATAAGAGACTGTAACTAACATCCACTTATACTTAATTATTAGTCAACTAAGAAAAGTCATTTATCAAAAAAAAGAAAAGTCATTTATCAATAATGAGTTGATTGAATCACTTCGATCAGCAACTGAAAAAACATGTTCAGAAAAAAAAAATCAACTGTTTAAGACAGCTTTTGAGGAAAACAGTTAAAGATTTGAGATCATTGAGAGATATATGTATAGTCAAAAAACAAAGCAAGTTATTTGAGATACATTTTCTTAGCTCTTGATGAGTTAACAATTTATATCAATCCTTCTTAGTTGTCTATTCAGGGAAATGATGCTGAGTTTGAAGTAACTGAAGAATTAACCTCCATCAACAGCCTGCCCTGAAGAACTACAGTGGAGATAAGTTTCAAAGTTGAGAAAACACAATTTATTTTTTTTTAATTTATTTTAAATGGAGGCTAATTACTTTACAATATTGTATTGGTTTTGCCATACATCAACATGAATCTGCCACGGGTATACACATATTCCCCATCCTGAATCCCCCTCCCCCCTCCCTCCCTGTACCATCCCTCTGGGTCATCCCAGTGCACCAGGCCCAAGCATCCAATATCATGCATCAAACCTGGACTGGCGATTTGTTTCATATATGATATTATGCATGTTTCAATGCCATTCTCCCAGATCATCCCACCCTTGCCCTCTCCCACAGAGTCCAAAAGACTGTTCTATAGCACAGCTTGAGGTGTGAACTACTAAGATGTGTTACAATGGATCATGGCAACAGTATGTATAGAGCAAACAGCAAGTTCCTGCTCTGTAGCATAGGGAACTATATTCAATACCCTGTGATAAACTATAATAGAAAACAATATGAAAAATGAATGTACATATATATGCATGCATGCATGCTGAGCCACTTTAGTTGTGTCTGACTCTGCAACGCTATGGACTATAGCCTGCTAGGCTGCTCTGTCCATGGGATTCTCTAGGCAAGAATACTGGAGCTGGTTGCCTTGCCTTCCTCCAGGGGATCGTCCAGACCCAGGGATTGAACTCGTGTCTCTTACATCTCCTGCATTGGCAGGCAAATTCTTTACCACTAGTGTCACTTGGGAAGCACTTAAATATGTGTGTGTGTATATATATATGTGTGTGTGTGTGTGTGTGTGTGTGGGTGGGTGGGTGGGTGTGTGTGTGTATAACTAAATCACTTTGCTGTACAGTGCAAATAAACACAACACTATAAATCAAGTATACTTCAAAAAAAAATGTGTAGAGCAGAAAAAGGTTTATTTGGACAAAATTACAAAGCTTTTATAACAGCTCATGTGGCTCAATATAAAAAACAAACAGCCCAATCAGCAAATGGGTTGAGGGCCTAAATAGACATTTCCCCGAAGAAGACACACAGTTACCCAACAAACAAATGAAAAGATGCTCAATGTCACTAATTATTAAAGAAATGAAATGAAAATACAGTGAAGTATCACCTCACACTTATCAGAAAGGCTATTATCAAAAAATCTACAAACAGTAAGTGCTAGAGAAGATATGGAGAAAAGGGAACCCTTTTTACACTGTTGCTGGGATTGTAAATCGATACAGCCTCTATGGAAAGCAGTATGGAGGTTCCTTATAAAACTAAAAATAGAGCTGTCACATGTCTCAGCAATCAATGAGCAATCTCAGTGTACAACCCAGAGAAAACTACAATTCAAAAAGACACATGTACCCCAGTGTTCACTGCAACACTATTTACAATAGAAAGACATGGAAGCAATATAAATGTTCTTTGACAGAGGAATGAATAAAGAAGATGTGTGGTACATTAATACAATGGAATATCGCTCAGCCATAAAATGAATGAAATTGTGCCATTTGCAGAGACATAGGTGGATCTAGAAACTCTCATAGAGAGTGAAGTAAGTCAGAAAGACAAAAACAAATATCACATTAGTTCAGTTCAGTTCAGTCGCAAAGTCGTGTCCGACTCTTTGTGACCCCATGAATTGCAGCACGCCAGGCTTCTCTGTCCATCACAAACTCCCAGAGTTCAACCCCATTAGTCGGTGATGCCATCCAGCCATCTCATCCTCTGTTGTCCCCTTTTCCTCCTGCCCGCAATTCCTCCCAGCATCAGAGTCTTTTCCAATGAGTCAACTCTTCGCATGAGGTGGCCAAAGTACTGGAGTTTCAGCTTTAGCCTCATTCCTTCTTAAGAACACCCAGGACTGATCTCCTTTAGAATGGACTGGTTGGATCTCCTTGTAGTCCAAGGGACTCTCAAGAGTCTTCTCCAACACCACAGTTCAAAGGCATCAATTCTTCGGGGCTCAGCTCTCTTCATAGTCCAACTCTCACAACCATACATGAACACTGGAAAAACCATAGCCTTGACTAGACGAACCTTTGTTGGCAAAGTAATGTCTCTGCTTTCAAATATGCTATCTAGGTTGGTCATAACTTTCCTTCCAAGGAGTAAGCGTCTTTTAATTTCATGGCTGCAGTCACCATCTGCAGTGATTTTGGAGCCCCAAAAAATAAAGTCTGACACTGTTTCCACTCTTTCCCCATCTATTTGCCATGAAGTGATGGAACCAGATGCCATAATCTTAGTTTTCTGAATGTTGAGCTTTAAGCCAACTTTTTCACTCTCCTCTTTTACTTTCATCAAGAGGCTTTTTAGTTCCTCTTCATTTTCTGCCATAAGGGTGGTGTCATCTGCATATCTGAGGTTATTGATATTTCTCCTGGCAATCTTGATTCCAGCTTGTGATTCTTCCAGCCCAGCGTTTCTCATATTAACACATATATGTGGAATCTAGAAAAATAGTGTAGATAACCTTACTTGAAAAGCAGTAGAGACTCACTTGTAGACAACAAATATATGGATACCAAGTGGGAAGGGGGCACAAATTGAGAGATTGGGATATATATATATACACACACACACACACTACTGACACTATGTATAAAGTAGGTAACTACTGAGAACCTGCTGCATAGCACCTACTGAATGCTCTGTGGTGACCTAAATGGGAAGGAAAGTCAAAAAAGAAGGGATATATGTAAACATATAGCTGTTTCACTTTGCTATCCAGTAAAAACTAACACATTGTAAAGCAATTATATTCTAAAAAATTTTAATTAAAAAAGAATAATGTGAGCAATAAAGAGAGTAATCCTAGAAAAAAAAGAACAAAAAATTATAAAGCTTTTGCAAATAAATAGTTATTAATTATATTTTTTCATCAACAGAGACTTTGATGATAATATTTAAATCTATTACATTTCTGTGGAAGCAGTAATGTAAAAGTGAATTTCATTTGCTTTCAGAATTAAGCATTATCTTAATTTTTTGAATGGTATGCTAACATGCCTTACTAGACAGAAATCCTATCCTGGCTGAAAATCCTTGAGCTAAGAAAAAAGTCACAATTTTTAGAAAATAAATTCAGTTCAGTTCAGTTGCTCAGTCATGTCCGACTCTTTGCGACCCCATGAACCACAGCACGCCAGGCTTCCCTGTCCATCACCAACTCCTGGAATTTACTCAAACCCATGTCCATTGAGTCAGTGATGCCATCCACCCATCTCATCCTGTCATCCCCTTCTCCTCCTGCCCTCAATCTTTCCCAGCACAGGGTCTTTTCCAATGAGTCAGTTCTTCTCATCAGGTGGCCAAAGTATTGAAGTTTCAGCTTCAAAATCAGTCCTTTCAATGAATATTCAGGACTGATTTCCTTTAGGATGGACTGCTTGAATCTCCTTGTTGTCCAAGGGACTCTGAAGAGTCTTCTCCAATACCACAGTTCAAAAGCATCAATTCTGTGCTTAGCTTTCTTTATAGTCCAACTCTCACATCCATACATGACTACTGGAAAAATCATAGCTTTGACTAGACTGACCTTTGTTGGCAAAGTAATGTCTCTGCTTTTTAATATGCTGTCTAGGTTGGTCATAGCTTTTCTTCCAAGGAACAAGTGTCTTTTAGTTTCATGCTTCCAGTCACCATCTGCAGTGATTTTGGAGCCCCCAAAAATAAAGTCTCTCACTGTTCCCATTGTCTCCCCATCTATTTGCCATGAAGTGATGGGACCAGATGTCACAAGTCCCTTGGACAGCAAGGAGATCCAACCAGAAAATAGACTGAAAAAAAAAAAAAAAAAACTGGAAACCAGTTTTTATTGGATGCTTCATATTGAGTCAACCTAAAACTACAAAATAAAACAATGCCTACATGCAGAACTTATAATCAGAAAAGTAATTGCAATGACAACTCATTTTCTTCTATATCTCAAATAATGTCAAATTATTTTATTTACTTCTAATGTATCAAGTATTAAAACAAGAAATGACATCTCTATTGCCCCACCAATTTGCAGGAGATATATTTGCAGGAGATATATTTGCTGTGTTCAAGCTATAATTTTAATACTTTTTTCACATTATGATGCAAGTACAAAGGAAATTTCCATATTTCAAAATCCTTTTAACTGTGCAATTGAAGAACTTCTCCCTGTTCTTCATTTGGAAGTGATTCATCTGCAGTGTAATGACATGATAAAAAGAAAGCATGAAAAGAAGAGTCTAATGAAGGTATATGAATGTTTTGACATGAATATGCTTAATTAAAATATATGCTAAAATAGATGATAATAGATTGATATCAGTTTATGGCAATGCTCTTCTATGTGAAAGACATTGTCTAAGGTGAAATACATAAAGTCCCATTAAAGTCTGGTACTAACGCATAGATATTTGCAATTGTTTTTGATAAGTGAGAACAATAATTTTAAAAGCCAATTAAATGAAATGTTTTCCCTCAAAAAAATTTCGTTCTTCTCCTTAAAAGGCTCAAAGTACAGAAACATTGTACTCCACCATCATTATAATTTGAATTTATTAAAATATTTTGAAAAATTATTTTCTGTCTTACCTAAGTACTTACAAAATCATGGCCTGCATAGTTAAATAATGTACCAGCTTACCTGTTACAAAAAAAGTTTTTCAACTACTGTTCTGTATCATAATTGTGGTGGTGGTTATATTACTATTTGTCAAGCTTGTTGAATTTTACACATGTAATTCATGGAATTTTTGTGTGTACATTATTTCCCCAAAAAGTTGATTACAATGTAGGAGATGTTTTACATGTAGATCCTGATGTTTCCTCTGTAGAAAGCCTTTAAAATACAAATCAACTTATTTTATTGACCTCCTAATATTTGCTATGTCTCTATATGTCAAGGCACATAGGAGTGTATTAACACAAAGAATGAACTATAATGTAGACTATGAAATTTAGTTACTAATAATATATCTATTTCTATTAAATGCAATGAAAAGTTCCACCCTAACAGGAAAATATTAATAGTGGGGGAAACTATGGAGGCACGAAGAAAGTTTAAGAAGTTTAAGGAAATTCTCTAATATCTGCTCAAATTTCTTAATCTAAAATTATTCTACAATAATTCATATTAGCCAAAGATTATATACTAATGAATTAGCTCATTTGTTAAACATGTTAAAAATCTTGTTTTTCCATAGATATTCTTGAGATTTGTTTTGCAAGCAAGTTAAATGGAATTCATTTAATCTGTTTGAGTCTTAAGATTCATTAGTGTGACTGAGCATTTGGGCTTCCACTAGGGCTCAGCAGGGAAAGAATCCACCTGGATGCAGGAGGCACAGGTTTGATCCCTGGGTCGGGAAGATCCCCTGGAGGAAAAAATGGCTACCCACTCCAATATTCTTGCCTGGAGAATCCCATGGACAGAGGAGCCTAGCGAGCTACAGTCCACAGAGTCTCAAAGAGTCAGATACAACTGAGTGACTAAGCAAGGAAGCCAGAGCAGCATTTATTCTATGGCTAAATATTCCTTACTATTAAGGTGAAAGTTTGCATACATGCTCAGTCACTCAGTCTTGTGACCCCATGGACTGTAACCCACCAGACTCTTCTGTCCATGGAATTTTCCAGGCAAGAATACTGGAGTGGATTGCCGTTTCCCCCTCTAGGGGATCTTCCCAACCCAGGGATCAAACTCACTCCTCTTTCAACTCCTGCATTGGCAGGCAGATTCTTTACCACTGAGCCATCTGGGAAGCCTCAAGGCAAGACATTACTGAATAGTTTATTCAGTAACCTACGAATTATCTGATAGTCCAATCTGGCTAGTGGTAACCCGCACTATTCCTAGCTCTGTATAAATTAGTGCTGTTCAGTTGCCAAGTCTTGTCTGACTCTGTGCAACCCCGTGGAGTGCAGCACAACAGGCTTCCTTGTACTTCACAATCTCCCAAATATTGCTCAAACTCATGTCCACTGAGTCGATGATGCCATCCAACCATCTCATCCTCTGCCGTCCCCTTCTCCTCCTGCCCTCAATCTTTCCCAGCATCAGGGTCTTTTCCAATGAGTCAGCTCTTCATATCAGGTAGCCAAAGTATTGTAACTTCAGCTTCAGCATCTGTCTTTCCAATGAATATTAGGGTTAATTTCCTTTAGGATGGACTGGTTTCATCTCCTTGTAGTCCAAGAGACTCTTAAGAGTCTTCTCCAACACCACAGTTCAAAAGCATCAATTCTGCAGGGCTCAACCTTCTTTATGGTCTAACTCCAACATCCTTACATGACTACTGGAAAGATTATAGCCTTGACTATACAGCCCTTTACCAGGTCCTATACCTTTTAATATTTTTATATGTTCTTTTCTTGGGTTCTCATGTGCACTTGGATCAATTCTTTGATGACTACTCAAAGAGCCTCAAAATAGGTCTCATCTCTGTTTCAGATGTATATCAGTCTTCAGCTTCATTCTCTGTTATCTTTGCAGCAGCCTGAAATTTTTCTCAGAACAAAAAACTGGTGTCATTTTCAGGGTTGCCTCATTGGTTTTCCATCTTCAGCAATCATCATCTGTAACTGCCTGATGTCCATTATCTTTAAAACCATTTCTTATTTTACCTCAGATGTATTAGGTAGAAGGTTAAATCCAGTGTTGTTTCCATTATATTCAGATGTGGAGGTGTGATTTTTATTTTTGTGATTTTTTTATTAAGTGTCTGGAATTGTGTATAAATGTTGTAACAGCTGAGAGTTTAACTCCTTTTGCAGACAGTCTATACTTTTCTTTTGGAAGGTACTAGATGTAAAGGCAGCTCACGCTGGTCAAATCAAGACATGAGTGAATGAGCGACTTCAAAGTTAGACCTTTCTGGCCTATTTTTTATTAGTGCTTACTCTTAGATTATATCCTGCCATAATTTTTAACTGAAACCCAAGGTGTTCACCAGGGCTCTTCTTTACAGATCCACAAATAGCCAAGATCTGTTTCTCCGATCCCCCCAGCATGCTCAAAGTTCAGCTGTTTGATCTGTTTTCTGCTTCTTTTTCTTCTCTTCTCAGCATTTAGCTCTTGTAGCATAATAGTCCAATACCTTAGAAAGAAATGGCATGAAGAATAGTGATCTCATGTGTATGCCCTGCCCACCTCTTTATGATATTGGACCTTCTAGTCAGTGTTCCTTGATTCTTTCCAAATGCTAATTTTATCTAGCTGTCATATCTCTTCCCAGAGAGATCTGTCTCATTTAAAACTACGCTATCACAACCAGAAGTATGTCTCTCTCTCTTTTTTAACATCTGTTGCTGTCATCTTCTGATTTTAATCCTAATGCTATACTTTTGTCCAAACCTTTATTAACAGTTATGTAGACACTTAATACAGTCAAATGACTCATGACTTTCTCATTTTATAACTTTTTATCTTATCATTCATACTTATTAGCTTTAAATCTTTCCAATTTTTTTTCAACTAAAATAACATTGTATAATATATTCCATGATTGGTTCCTTGTCCATGTCTCTAACTACTTGCTTACTCCATTCAGAACATCATTTTGTGCTACATTCCACTGGGATGAGTGCTTTTCAGTTACTTAAAGAAGCCACAATCTTTTATCCTAACTTTGTTCATACTGCCACCTTAGCCTAGAGTTTCCTTTGCCTTCCACCCTCCGTTATTTAACTTTACTCATATTTATACTGCAATTAATTTCCACCTTCTGTATGTATTTCCATCACTGACAACATTTTCATCACCTGTGCCAGTTAACAACCAATAGGTTTACTCTAGGTATGTTAAATGCTAAGTATATTTATTTTATTATATATAATTTTATATTTAATTCAATAATATTCAATATTGTTGATAATATTTTATACAGATTTTAATACGAACACGTGATTTATATTTAACATTATAAATTATATATTACATATGGATAAATAATTTGATTCATTTTCTCCCTTTCTCCTTTCTTTTAGTGCATTCTTAAGTACAAGACAGAAGTAAAGTTTTAAGTTGGTGTCAACTTGTGACTGTGTATCAAACAGAGAAGATAACGATACCTTATTTGTGGGAGGCAGTCTCCAAGGTCTCCAAGATGACTCCCAGTGATCTTTCCTCCAAATATTCACTTCCTTGTTTAACCCTGTCCCATTAAATTTAGGTTGGACCAAGTGGCCGGTTTCTAAAGAATAGGATGAAACAGAACTGATTAATGTGTGACTTGGAAACTAAGTCACAAAGGGCAGTTTGATGTTGTACTGTCTCTCACATCACTTTCTCTGGCATAAGCTAGCTCCATATTATGATCAACTCTCTGGAGAAACCCATTTGATGAACTGAAGCCATGTGTGTGAACTTGGATGTGGATTCTCCAGTTCAGTAAAGCTTGCAAATGGCAAGAGTCCATCTTGTTGACATTTTGACTGCAACCTCAATCAAATGGACTTATAAATGGTCTGACAAGTCCACTGTCATCTTGACTGCAACCTCAGGAAAAATACTAAATCAGGGCTCACCAGTTAAGATGCTGAGGTCAGATTATTGACCTCATGAAATTATGTGAGATAATAAATGTTTTTGTTGTTGTTTTAAATAACTACGTTGGGGATAATTTATTACATAGCAATAGATAGCAAATGTATTAGTCATATAAAAGCATAACTAACATTTACAACGTATCAACTCTTTAATGCTTTCAGTAACCTCTGAGAAATTGTCATGCCTCTGGGGGCTTCCCTGGTGGCTCAGACAGAAAAGCGTCTGCCTGCAATGAGGGAGACCCAGGTTCGATTCCTGGGTCGGGAAGATCCCCTGGAGAAGGAAATGGCAACCCACTCCAGCACTCTTGCCTGAAAAGTCCCATGGACGGAGGAGCCTGATAGGCTACAGTACACGGGGCTGCAAAGAATCGGACACGACTGAGCGACTTCACTTTCACTTATACTTTTGTGGAAGAGTCTGAAGCTTATAGTAGAGGTTAAGTATGCCCATCCTAGAATGTTTTCACTTTATTATAGTTGCTTCTACCAGTTGTTAAAAGAAACTATTGCATTAGAAGAGCTCTGGCAATTGAAGAAGGGAAGAGTTCAGAGGTATGTCACTGAACATGGAAGATACCACCCTTTTAAAGTAATGGATTACAGCCTTTTTTAATTACTACATTTATAATTTATTACAGAAAATCCTAGAATTTGCTTTTAAAATTCTTATATGATATACAGAAACTTAATTTTATGGAATATGAATATCAAAATATCAGGTTACAACAGAATATTCTGATTTACTATAGAATTAAAGGTGTATAATGAGTTCTGTCTGCATACAGAATATACTTTATTTTCATAAATACATGAAAATTTAAAAAAGCATATTAATCTCTCTAAACTTTATAAATTTTAAGCATTTCATGTAAATTTGAGCTAGCTTGAGTCATTCATTCATTTTGGATGACCATTCGCTTGCAAATTGAAAGACTGTCATGTAAATACATATAAAAGCGTTATAAATCAGAGGGAAGCAGGATGTGAATGAATATGCAAATTGCATAGGATCTTGAAACTCTTAGTATTCTACTAATCCAATTACCAGGAAGCTGATTGCCAATCTGATTCAAGTGTGTGAAGATGGCTGCCTCATTAAAGCTAATGGCTCCCTCTGGCTAGAAATGATTGGGATTACCAACTGTTAAATTTTGGTAGCCCAGTAAAAAATGTGTCAGAAGCCATTTGAACATAATAACTATATAGAATTCCAAGTATGAAGAAAAATCCTTCCTTATAACTAAGATTCCGAGAGGAAAGCAAGAAGAGGAAGAACACCTGACTCTCTCTGGGACAATATACAGCATCAAAAGATATTTTGGCAAAAGAAAGTAACAGATGTGGTATAACAAAAGCTTCAGTTCATTAGATTATATAAAACTAATAAAATTAAAACTGAATGAGAAAGCAGAGGTCCTTTTCTCTATTTTTTAATAATTAACCTCTATTTTTCATGTTCCTGTAGTGGTACATTGAAAATTTTAAAAGTACGTACAAGAGTAAAAGAATAAAAATATGTCAAATAAAATTTGCATTTATGACTTTGCCAAATATTGTTTTAAAATCCATAAAGCATTCATTTAAATCCTTAGAAAACATTAACAAAATACATATGTTTTATGAAGTGTCATTTCCTTAGATAATTCTGCTTATAGAGAAGTTCCTGAGTTTGGTGAATTAATAAAATCTGTGTCCATCAATCTTATTTCAGAAAGTGATTTGTTTCACTGAGAGTTAGTCTTTCCCTTAATTAACAGTGTCACATGAAGTCTAGGATCCAAGCTTTAATTAATGTGATGGGAATCACATATTTTAAAAACTCATGGATAAAAACTGTTCTACTCCTGATACTGGCACCACTTTACTTCCTCCATTAGGTGCATAAAAAATAGCAGAGAAACACATAAGCTCCCAGGGCAATAGCTCAGAGTTTATTGTCTCCCATGGGATATGCAAAGCCAGGACCAAGATGTAAAGCAGTCTTGGGATGCTTCTTTTTGGTAGCTGCTTTAGAGTCTTAGCTTCAAAACCTGTAAAAGAATAGCATGGCAGAAGATGAAGAATCAATTTTAATCGTATAGAATGTAATGTATTTTTGAAACATTTTTTAAAATTTCTTTTAAAATTAGCATTTGTTGACGAACAATCAAGATAAAAAAAAAAAAACGATAATTTTATACTCTAGTGAGCAAAGAACTTAGAGGCTCCACTAGTTTCAGTGACAAGAAAATTGCTATGCCACTGACAAACATATTACTAGAAAAAGAGTTAAACTAAATTTTACATCAAGGCTCAAGTCAACAAACAAGTTTTCATGTTAGGCTTTGACTGAGAGATGAAACCATGAAAAATCAATAACCTTTTGAAAGACTAGAAGATATGATATTAAAGTGATGCTTGGTATAGAAATGAATCCTGAGAAGCTCATCTCACAAAGAAAAGATGTTGTGACAATTTTCACTGATATATTTTTCAAATTTGTGTGCAATCATTAAAAATAAGGCATCTGCAAGGAAGACTGAGGTTTGAAACTTTCTAATTTGAAATAACTATTTTGAATTTAATGTTGAATAGACTTTCTAGCAGGAATTTGCATGCCAACTTATATTCCTGTTCTCTAAAGCAGGAATATAGAATTTATTTCTTTTAAACTGTGGTAAGCATCTTGATAAAATCTGTCTTATTTCTCTTATCTTTCCCCTAAGTAAGAAGGTTAGGGGCAAAATAAAATATATAATTATTCTGTAAGCAAAGACTTAAGAAAAATAAATGGTAATAGAATTGCCTCTGAAATAAAGAAATATGGCACAGACATTTTCGTTCATTTCTCTTCTGGCCAGGTAGAGATTGTTTTTCAATTACTTGTTCAAAATGAAAGCTTGTGACCCAAACACCTGTGCCAGATTGGTGTTTGAGACCACTAATTTGCTGTGCATGACATGCCTTGGAACAGATGCAAGCGGACAGAAGTGACTAAAATGCACTGTTCCAATGGTTGATCAGAGGCTGATGTAGCCAAGAAACAGAGAAAGAGTGGCTTATATGAGAATTACTCACTGCATCAGCAGTCCATGACAGAACCATTCCCAGCAAATGCACGAAGAGTGAAAGTGAAAGTGTTCATCACTTGGTTGTGTCTGACTCCTTGGGACTCTAACGGGAGTAGCCTGCCAGGCTCCTCTGTCCATGGAATTCTCCAGGCAAAAATACTGGAGTGGGTGGCAATGCCCTTCTCCAGGGCCAGCAAACGCATACATTGAGAATTTTATCAGTACTTGGGAATGCTAAATGTCTCTGTTACAACTACGGAAGGTACTTTCTCATGTATTATTGAGAGTTCATGAGGCAGTATACATTAAACCTGTCAAATAATATAAGTTGGTATTACTTTATGAGTTGCCATTTGTTCCTGATTTGCCTAAATGATATTAGTGTTAATAACTTGCTTTAAGTATCTTGGGATTTATTTCCACTAAACATTTTGATTTTATATTCCAAAAAAAGGTGAAATATAAATTAGGTTAATCCCACTCCAGTACTCTTGCCTGGAAAATCCCATGGACGGAGGATCCTGATAGGCTGCAGTCCATGGGGTCGGTAAGAGTCAGACACGACCGAGCGACTACACTTTGACTTTTCACTGTCATGCATTGGAGGAGGAAATGGCAACCCACTCCAGTGTTCTTGCCTGGAGAATCCCATGGACAGAGGAGCCTGGTGGGCTGCTGTCTATGGGGTCGCACAGAGTCGGACACGACTGAAGCGATTTAGCAGCAGCAGCAGTAGAGAGTTAGATGTAGATTACACATTCTATCCTTTAAAAGTCAGAGGTTCGGTATAACTATTATACCTTATGTTGAGGTTCTTAATACTTAGAATATTCAATCACATAGAGTCTCATGCAAATCTGAATGCTTAAAAAACAGGCACCAACTTTTGCTTAGAGCAGTGGTTTCCAAAGAAGTTTGCATGCAACTGGAATGAAAATATTAGCACTTTTATTCATATTAATTTTTATAACTAAAAACTGTAAGATAATAAGAAAAATACCAGGATGTGATAATAGTATACAAATTACAAGGTTCCTTTACTTATTTCAAACATCCTGTATTTAAGCAATTCAGTTATCCTAAGAGAAAAGTGAGAATTTCACAACAGGAAAGACTGACAGTGCTGCCCTCAAAGTTTATTCGTATATGGTTAAGTTGATTTAATTTTAAACTATATTAATTCTAATGATTGACAGGTAAAAATCATACCACTAATACAAGCACAAACAGAGTATATGGTATATAATTTAAAGATACCAAATAAGTCTTGTATTTCTTACCTGAAGTAATTTACAGCTGTATCACATGGCTTTAAAAAGAAAAAAAAGGAAAATTCAAATCGGAGCTTACAACTAGTAATTCAAAATGCTTTTTAAATTTAAATTTGAATGGCAACCTTGACTTCAATACTTGGGATAAAGGTGAAGAGTGTTTCTTGACCAGAGAGAACTACATTGGGACAATGGTTAAGAAATTTTAAGAAAGCTGTGAGTTTTGAGGTTTGTTTAATATTTATGATACAGGTTGAGAAAAAGTGGGACTTTTGGGGGAATCCATACATTAATGAAGTACATTGGTGACTAAGAGAGCAAGGGATAACTGCCAGAAAGTTGGGGTTCTTCCTCTTGCTCTTCATGGAACTGGCTTTGGAGAGAATAAACATACATGGCTGTCAGCCCTCTGGTTTATATTCCCGCTTACTAGGGAGAGATTCTTTTTTTCATCATTAACAAGAAAACTACATGAAGTAGAGATTTCATATGCGACTGTGGCACTTCCCAGATGGCACTAATTGTAAAGAATCAGTTTGCCAATGCAGGAGATTTAAGAGATTCAGGCCCAATCCCTGAGTCGGGAAGATCCCCTGGAAGAGGGCATAGCAACCCACTCCAGTATCCTTGCCTGGAGAATCCCATGGACAGAGGAGCCTGGGGAGCAACAGTCCATAGGGTCGCAAAGAGTTGGACACGACTGAGTGACTTCACACTCACACACGCATGCAACTTTGTGACACTACTGTGAATGTTGAACTTTACCCTGAATAACATTCAACTTTAAATGTATACTTTCTTTTGTTATGACTTTCATGTTATCAGTAAGATAACAGAATATGAATATAAATATACAAGATATGAATATAAATATATAGAATATGAATATAAACTTTATCATTGGAGAGCAAAAATCTTTTTTACCTTTGAAGTGTTTCTTTCTCCTTAGTTTTTCACAATCTATTTCATATATACTTTATAATGCACATAATATGCCTACATAGTCTATACTAAGTACATATATTTGGGTTATATGTTCAGTAATTTTTATTGAGATATAAATCCATGCAATAAAATGTTTTGGAGACTTCTCATCGCCCAACTACAGTTTGGCAGTTTGAAGGTACATGATTGTGTTTAGAGTCTTTAACCACAAGGCTTTACCCACATTTTCAGCCTCATCTCCTTTTTTCCCTCATCCTTGCATTAGCATTGCAATCATGAAAAGTCTTTCAGCAAAGTTTACTCTCACAATCCTATGCTTTTACAATGATGGATAACACTAAGATGCATCAATGTGAATTTCACTAATTTTTTTTTTTTTGAAACCGGTCTATGGACTAAAAGTCTATTTTATAAGGACTGAAAATTTATGAGAAATAATAGCATATTTGAAATAATGTTTTATTACCCTGTTGTCAAAAACTGTAAACAAATGTGAAATTGCCTAGAAACTAAACATTCAAAGAAAAAGATTTTTAAAGTAATATACATTGAAAACTAATGAACATGAAAAAAAACAATATCTTCATGCTTTATAAAGCAAAACAACAACAAATATAGCACAAATTTCACAATATATTTAGCATCACAATGAAGTTCACATGTGACATGGATTGTTAGTTGCCTGCAAATTTTACTTTCATCATTTGAGCAATAGATTCCCTTCTTTTTTAGTACAAAGCAGAGCTAGAGAGAACATGCCCCAGCCCTTGTGCAGCTAGTTTTGACCAGCATAAAGTTCTACCTAATAATTAAACAATTTTTGCAATTTCTGAGTAATATCCTTAGAAGTAACCTGAGGGTACCTACTGAATGTCTCTCTGACTTCATGTGGGCAGTAACGTGAAGTTGGGTGTTTTGTGCAAAGTTGAACTTGGGAGGTAAGTAAAAAATCTAAGCAAGGAAGCCTGAGTCATCTCAAGAATGAATCCTTCTGTCCCCTTAAACCACATATCAACTTGGACTGGGAAAGAAATAAATGTTCTGTCCTTTTAGTGTAATTTATATCAAGATTCTTAATAACTAAAATATTCTATTTAAAAGAATCTTATGCACAAATATGGATAAGTTTTTCATTTCTTTACAAACAGTTCATTAGACATTCAATGGTTTATTTATAGCCCAGAAAGATAATAAACCTGTTTTAGCTTGCTCTATAATTTTTTTTCCTCATCTGACTTTGGGAAATGGAAAAGACAATATATATATATATATATATATATATATATATATATATATATATATATAATGTGTGTGTGTGTGTGTGTGGGTCAGCATTTTATATGTATGCATACAGCTGATCCAAACTGGATTCTGAATATTTCTTCTATACAGTTGTCTTTTCACTATATATATTTTTAAAAGGCCCAAATGCCTCAACATGTAAACAACACACTATAAATTTCAAGGATTATACAAAAAGATTTTGTTATGTTTTAAGAGGAAATGAAAAATCACCAGCTGCTTTCTAGCAGTGAGATGTTGGGCACATCATATAATCTGTTTTCCATGTTTAAAGTGAGGGAAATTTTCTCTAAAAAGCTATGCTTCTGTTGGTTTCTAATACAATCAGTATATAAAAATTATATCTATTGTTTTGACTAGTTATTGCAGTAAAAATTCTTGGATCTTAAAAAAAAAGACCCTCTTAAAATGATAGAAATCTTAGAATAATGAAACTTGAATCAACTCCTAGCCTTTAAAATATTATCATATATTATTTGATTATTTGATAATAAATGAAATTAAATATTATAGTTTTCCAATATACAAATGCAGATTTAGAGTAAAAGTATTCTACTGAACCAGTAAATTCACTTTTATATGAAAGCTATTTTTTTTAAAGCAGTGAAGTATGATTATCTTGATTTTCTTTAACCTTCCTTATATTCTAAGAGAGATTTTTTAGCAAATCTTTAGATACTAAAAAAAAGATGTTGGCATCTCATTAATTTGTCAATACTAATGAATTACTTGAAGACTGAGAGGATACCTTTCACTTTCACTGCAAAGTCTTTAATTTCATGTATTAATTGAAAAGGAAGGACTAGCACTCTTCTGTTTTCATCCACTACCTGACGTATGCTAATTTGCTCTTTCTAAGTTGTAGACAGGTAGCAGACTCTGTGGGCTCATTGCTACCATGTGAACTTGAACAAGCGGGTGTCCAAGCCCCAGCTGGGAACGTTATATATGAATCCTGAGTAAGAAAGCGTGGTGTCAAGTAAGACAAAACTCGTTAAAGCAATTTGGGGAGAGAAGAGCAAATGCTAACCTGTAAACAAACATCTGTTTTGCAAATACATAGGCATGTGCTGCTTTATATTGTATTGTGTTCTTCTGCATTTTTTATCAATTCCTTAATCCAGGAGTTTATGCAGTATCATGTGAGGGTGTGCATGTGTGTGTGCTCATGCACAAAATATGAGCTAGGTATAGTAGAGTTTCATACAAGACACATGAGATTTCTTCTTTATTATGAGGTACTGATATACCGTAAAGATATGTATTAGACTGTTCACAGCAACTTTATTCATAAAAATAAAATACTGGAATCAATACAAATGTTCATGAATGGACACATTATTGCATAGGCACTCAGTGGTGTATCATCAGAAAGAAACACATTTTGTTTATATATTGTATATGCTTTATTATTCATCTGTTGATTGATATATCTCGGCTATTACAAATAGTTCTTCCATAAACGTTGACAAGTGTATCTTTTCAAATTAGAGTCTTAGTTCTTTTTCTTTTTCAGATTATATCTGGGAGTGGAATTCTTGGACCATATGGTAGTTCTATTTTTATTTTTTGAGAAAACTCAATGCTGTTTTCCATAGTGGCTGCACAAATTTGCATTTCCACCAGCAGTGGAGGAGGGTTCCCTTTTCCCCACATTGTCACCTGCATTTGTTATTTGTGTTCTTTTTCATGCTAGCCATTCCATCAGGTGTGAGGAGATAGTGCACAGTGGTTTTTTTCTTTTTTTCTTTTTTAATTTTATTTTATTTTTAAACTTTACATAATTGTATTAGTTTTGCCAAATATCAAAATGAATCTGCCACCGGTATACATGTGTTCCGCATCCTGAACCCTCCTCCCTCCTCCCTCCCCATACCACCCCTCTGGGTCGTCCCAGTGCACTAGCCCCAAGCATCCAGTATCGTGCATCGAACCTGGACTGGCATCTCATTTCATACATGATATTTTACATGTTTCAATGCCATTCTCCCAAATCTTCCCACCCTCTCCCTCTCCCACAGAGTCCATAAGACTGTTCTATACATCAGTGTCTCTTTTGCTGTCTCGTACACAGGGTTATTGTTACCATCTTTCTAAATTCCATATATATGCGTTAGTATACTGTATTGGTGTTTTTCCTTCTGGCTTACTTCACTCTGTATAATAGGCTCCAGTTTCATCCACCTCATTAGAACTGATTCATATGTATTCTTTTTAATGGCTGAGTAATACTCCATTGTGTATATGTACCATAGCTTTCTTATCCATTCATCTGCTGATGGACATCTAGGTTGATTTGCTTTTCTCTGATGATTAGTAGAGTTGAGCATCTTTTCATGTACCTATAGGCCATCTGAATGTCTTCTTTGGAAAAATTCCTAATCAGATCCTCTGCCCATTTTTCAATCAGATACTTTTGTGGTTTGTTTGTTTGTTTTTGATGTTCTGTTGTACCAGCCATTTGTGAAATTGATAATGAAGTAGGCTATTCATGTGTAAGTTGTCGCTGCTGTTGTTCAGTCACTAAGTCACGTCTGACTCCTCTTTGTGACCCCACTGACTACAATACACCAGGCTTCCCTGTCCTTCACTATCTTCCGGAGTTTGCTCAAACTCATGTCCACTGAGTTGGTGATTGTATCAAACCATCTCACCCTATGCCATATTCTTCTCTTTTTGCCTTCAGTTTTTCTCAGCATCAGGGTCTTTTTGACAGTGGGTCAGCTCTTTGCATCAGGTGACCAAAGTATTGGCACCTCAACTTCTGCATCAGTCTTTTCAATGAATATTCAGTGTTGATTTCCTTTAGGATTGACTGATTTGATCTCCTTTCAGTCCAAGAGACTCTCAAGAATCTTTTCAAACATTATAGCTTAAAAGCATCAATTCTTTGGTGCTCAGCCCTCTTTATAGCCCAACTCTCATATCCATGCATGATACTAACCATAGCTTTGGATATATAGACCTTTGTTGGTAAAGTGATGTCTACTTTTTAATATGCTGTCTAGTTTTGTCATAGCTTTCCTTCCAAGGAGCAAGTGTGTTTCAATTTTATGGCTAAAGTCACAATCCACATTGAATTTTGAGCCCAAGAAGATAAAATCTGTCACTGCTTCTACTTTTCCCCCTTTTATTTGCCATGAAGTGATGGACCAGATGCCATGATCTTCCTGTTTTGAATTTTGAGTTTTAAGCAGCATTTTCACTCTCCTCTTTTACCCTCATCAAGAGGCTCTTTAGTTCTTCATGTGTAAGGGCAGGGGATATATAGGAAATTTCATTACCTTCCTCAACTGTGTTTGAAGTGAAGTGAAATGAAGTCTCTCAGTCGTGTCCGACTCTTTGCAGCCCCATGGACTGTAGCCTATCAGGCTCCTCTGTCTATGGGATTTTCCAGGCAAGAATACTGGAGTGGGTTGCCATTTCCTTTTCCAGGGATCTTCCCTACCCAGGAATGGAATTGTAGGCAGACGCTTTTACCGTCTGAGCCACCAGGGAAGCCAGCCAACTGTGTTTCTTGTAAATCAAAAACTGCTCTGAAGTGTTAGTCGCTCAGTTGTGTTACACCCCATGATCCCAAGGAATATAGCCCACCAGGCTCCTCGGTCCTTGGAATTCCCCCGGCAAGAATACTAAAGTGGGTCGCCATTTCCTTGTCCAGTGTATCTTCCTGACCCAGGGATTGAACCTGGGTCTCCTGCACTGCAGGCAGATTCTTTGCTGTCTGAGCCACCAGGAAAGCTTTAAAATGTAATATATTAAAAAAAAAAAAAACTTAAAAAAAAGTGTGAGATCTTCAAGCATAGTGTAATTTTTGTTTATAACTTCAATATAAAATGACATTTTACCTTAAATATGTAAGGTAAAATACTCATATTTTGTGGAATAGATTGTCATGAACAAAATAATTATTGACCAATTTTAAATAAAATGAGGTACTTACAGCTCATATCTTATTACACAGACTAGTTTTCAATAAATATTTTTATTTACGACTATATAATTGAATAAGTAAGCCTTCTATTTTATTCTCACTTTACAGTACCTCAGTCAAAATAACTATTGTATGATTTCTTAGCTCAAAACAGTTATTCTTCAGACATTTTCCTTAGTACTAAAAAAATGTGTATTCTAAGATCCAGAAAAAGATCTTTCTAAGGGAAATACTGCTGAAATCAGTTTGTTGTTGTTGTTATATAGTTGCTAAGCTGTGCCAGACCCTTTTATGACCTCATTTACTGATATCAAGGGAACATTTCATGCAAAGATGGGCACAATAAAGGACAGAAACTGTATGGACCTAGCAGAAACAGAAGATATTAAGAAGAGGTGGCAAAAATACACAAAGATCTATGCAAAAAAGATCTTAATGACCCAGATAACCACTATGGTGTAATCACTCACCTAGAGCCAGACATCCTGGAATGTGAAGTCAAGTGGGCCTTAGAAAGCATCACTATGAACAAAGCTAGTGGAGGTGATGGAATTCCAGTTGAGCTATTTCAAATCCTAAAAGATGATCCTGTGGAAGTGCCACACTCAATATGTCAGCAAATTTAGAAAACTCAGTGGTTGCCACAGCACTGGAAAAGGTCGATTTTCATTCCAATCCCAAAGAAAGACAATGCCAAAGAATGCTCAAACTCCCACACAATTGCACTCATCTCACATGCTAACAAAGTAATGCACAAAATTCTCCAAGTCAGACTTCACAGTACATGAACTTCCAGATGTTCAAGCTGGATTTAGAAAAGGCAGAGGATCCAGAGATCAAATTGCCAACAACCGCTGGATCATAAAAAAAGCAACAGAATTCCAGAAAAACATCTACTTCTGCTTTATTGATTATGCCAAGCCTTTGACTGTGTAGATTACAACAAACTGTGGAAAATTCTTAAAGACATGTGAATACCAGACCACCTTACCTGCCTCCCGAGAAATTTGTATGCAGGTCAAGAGGCAACAGTTAGAACTGGACATGGAACAACAGACTGGTTCCAAATCGGAAAGGAGTACGTCAAGGCTCTGTATCATCGCCCTGATTATTTGACTTATGGGCTGCCATCTATGGGGTTGCACAGAGATGGACACGACTGAAGCAACTTAGCAGCAGCATGCAGACTACATCATGCAAAATGCCAGGCTGAATGAAGCACAAGCTGGGATCAAGGTTGCCAGGAGAAATATCAATAACCTCAGATACACATGTGATACCACACTTATGTCAGAAAGTGAAGAGGAACTAAAGAGCCTCTTGATGAAATGGAAAGAGGAGAGAGAAATGCTGACTTAAAGCTGAACATTCAAAAAACTAAGATCATGGCAAACTGGTTCCATCACTCCATGCCAAATAGATGAGGAAACAGTGGAAACAGTGACAGACTTTATTTTTTAGGCTCCAAAATCACTGCAGATGGTGATTGCAGCCATGAAATTAAAAGATTTACTCCTTGGAAGAAAAGTTATGGCCAAGCTAGACAGCATATTAAAAAGCAGAGACATCACTTTGCCAGCAAAGGTCCGTCTAGTCAAAGCTATGGTTTTTCCAGTAGTCATGTATGGATGTGAGAGTCGGACTATAAAGAAAGCTGAGCACTGAAGAATCAATGCTCTTGAACTGTGGTGTTGGAGAAGACTCTTGAGAATCCCTTGGACAGCAAGGAGATCCAACCAGTCCATCCTAAAGGAAATCAGTCCTGAGTGTTCATTGGAAGGACTGATGCTGAAGCTGAAACTCCAATACTCTGGCCACCTGATGTGAAGAACTGACTCATTGGAAAAGACTCTGATGCTGGGAAAGATTGAAGGCAGGAGAAGGAGGGGACAACAAAGGATAAGGTCGTTGGATGGCATCACTGACTCGATGGACATGAGTTTGAGTAAACTCCAGGAGTTGGTGATGGACAGTGAAGCCTGGTGTGCTGCAGTCCATGGGGTCGCAAAGAGTTGAACACAACTGAGCAACTGAACTGAACTGAACAGGGTCCTCTGGCCATTGGATTTTCCATGCAAAAATACTGGAGTTGGCTGTCATTTCTTTATCCAGGGGATATTTCCAACCCAGGGATTGACCACACAGCTCCTGCGTTGGCAGGAAGACTCTTTGCTGCTGAATCAGTGGAGAAGCCCTGAAATTAGTTTAGGTTTATACTCATTACATCCCTAACTTCTCTTATTTCATATTGGAAGTGAGAAGCCCAGCGTTTCCCAATTCTTTCCAAACATTTTAATGAAAAAAAAGTTATGAAAATGTTATATGGTATATTCTTTTTCATTTAAGAAACTTGTTTGTACTCACAAGGTAAATCATATGGTCTTCCATTGAGGAAAGATTAAATAGAATAGAAAATACTTTCCCAAGGGATTTATATTCAAAACTAGTCACTAATATCAACATTATTTTTCTATATTGTTTTTCCATTTCCTCCTTTCCTATGTAAGAAATTTAGTTAAAAGATATTTGAATTTATATTGTGGTATAATTGTCTTGAAGTAACTACTTTCTACCAATAAGAATGTTGATACAAACAAGACCCAGTGGGTTGCTGTGATATTTTCCTTAATAAAACAACAAAAATGGATGTTCTCACAAAAGCATAACTGCAATTTCTATGGTTGAAATACAATTTGTTAGAGAAAAGGATTTTCAAATTGTGTTTGACTAGACCAATACTTGTGAAAACAGAGGGCCTGCTCCTAAAGAAATTACTAAAAGGAGAAACATTTCATTTTCTTTCTAGCTTTTTCTTATAGCCACCATATTCTTTCTGCCTATAATTTTGTTTTCTTATAACACTTTTATTAAATACCATAGGCTGCATATACATTTAATCATCAGCTTTGGGAAATATAAATTATAATTCTTATTTTACTTAAACAATTGGCTTTATGAGGAAGGGATCAAGTTGATAGAGTTTATAGAGTATAAAAACCCTGAGCTCATCCTCCCTATGGGCATACCAAAGTTAAAGCTACTTACAGAGCAACTACCTATGAGAATTACCTGAAGATAAGCAGAAAAGATTTTCCACGATTAAAGATATATAAAAGGAACCATAATGAGGTCAGTAAGAGTGACAAAGATGTGATCTTGTTGAGAGGCCTGCCTCAGATTGGTGACTTGTAAGTGGGAAGGATGCCGTGACCACAGAGGTCCTCCCCCAGGAATAAAGAGAGAGAGTTCCACATCAGCCTGAATATCTTGCAACAGGAAGAAGAGCCCCCAGAAAGTGAGACTTTGAAAGCCATTGGGGCTTACATTTGGAAGAAATAGAGATCTATAGGAAATAGAGACTGTGCTTAAATATTGCATGCAAAGTCTCACATGCTCTGAGTCCTGGCACAAAGGAAGTCCTTTGAAAGACATCTGTGTCAGACCCACTTACTGATCTTGGAGCTTCTCCCACAAAGGCCAGGGGCAGCTGGAATTCTCCTTGGGAACTAAGATGCTAGAGGCAAACATTTTGGAAATCTCATTCTTTCATGCTGACATGGCTCTGGCAAGTGCCATTTTGGAATCCTCCTTCTTACCCTATTAGTGCCTGGGCCAGCCCCACCCACCAAAGGGCCCACAAAAACTGCAAGGAGCAGCTTGCACAGCCAGCTAGGCCAGGGTCAGCCCTGTCTACCCTCACGCCAACAGTAGCCGACCCCATCAAAACACAAAGACACAGCCCACACAGGGTTCACTCTTGGAGCGCGTAACTCTGGTGGCAGAGGGAAGTATGCTGCTGGGATCCAAAGGACATCTCTTACATAAAGTCACTGCTCCAAGGTCAGGAGATGTAACTAACCTAATATCTATTAAAAAAAACAAAAAAAACCACAGAGATCAGGCAAAATGAGGAGACAGAAGAATACATTTCAAATGAAGGAAAAGACAAAATATAAGAAAAACGACTAAGTTAAATAGAGATAAGCAATCTATCTAATGAAGTCAAGGTACTGATGATAAAGATGCTTACCAATCTTGTGAGAATAATAGACGAACTCAGTGAGAACCTCTGCAAAGAGTTAGAAAAAATAAAAAAGAACAAATCAGAGCTGAAGAATACAATAACTGAAATAAAAACACAAAATCAAGAGTAGATTAGATGATATAGAAAGTGGGTCAGCAAAACTGAAGACAGAGCAGTGGAAATCACTTAAGCTAAACAGAGGGGGAAAAAAATTAAATAAGGACAGCTTAAGAAATTTCTAGGACAACAGTGTATTAACATTCACATTATAGAAGTTCAAAAAAAGAGATTGGCCCATTTTTTGATTGGGTCCGTTTATTTTTCTGGTATTGAGCTGCATGAGCTGCTTGTATATTTTTGAGATTAATTCTTTGTCACTTGCTTCATTTGCTATTATTTCCTCCCATTCTGAAGGCTGTCTTTTCACCTTGCTTGTAGTTTCCTTCGTTGTGCAAAAGCTTTTAAGTTTAATTAGGTCCCATTTGTTTATTTTTGCTTTTATATCCATTACTCTGGGAGGTGGGTCATAGAGGATCCTGCTGTGATTTATGTGAGAGAGTGTTTTGCCTATGTTTTCCTCTAGGAGTTTTATAGTTTCTGGTCTTACATTTAGATCTTTAATCCATAAGAGACTACTATCAGCAACTATGTGACAATAAAATGGACAACTTGGAAGAATCAATGAATTCTTCGAAAAATATAACCTTCCAAAACTGAACCAGGAAGAAATAGAAAATCTTAGCAGACCCATCACAAACATGGAAATCAAATCTGTAATCAAAAATCTTCCAACAAACAAAAGCCCAGGACCAGATGACTTCCAGGTGAACTCTACCAAAAATTTAGAGAAGAGCTAATACCTATCCTGGAGAAGGAAATGGAAACCCACTCCAATACTCTTGCCTGGAGAATCCCATGGATGCAAGAGCCTGATAGGCTGCAGTCCATGGGGTTGCTAAGGGTCAGACATGACTGACTGACTTCACTTTCACTTTTCACTTTCATGCATTGGAGAGGGAAATGGCAACCCACTCCAGTGTTCTTGCCTGGAGAATCCCAGGGATGGGGGAGCCTGGTGGGCTGCTGTCTGTGGGGTTGCACAGAATTGGACATGACTGGAGTGACTTGGCAGCAGCAGCAACACCTATCCTAATCCTCCTAGAAAATTGCAAAGGAAGGTAGACTTCCAAACTCACTCTATGAGGCCACAATCACCCTAATACCAAAACCAGACAAAGATGTTACAAAAAGAGAAAACTACAGGTCAATATAACTGATGAACATAGATGCAAAAAATCCTCAACAAAATTCTAGCAAACAGAATCCAACAACATATTAAAAAGACTATACATCATCACCACATGGGCTTTATCCCAGGGTTGCAAGGATTCTTCAATATTTGCAAATCAATCAAAGTGATACACCACATTAACAAATTGAAAGATAAAAACCATATGATTATCTCAATAGATGCAGAGAAAGCCTTTGACAAAATTCAACATCCATTTATGATAAAAACCCTCCTGAAACCAGGCATAGAATGAACATACCTCAACATAATAAAAGCTATATATGACAAACCCACAGCAAACATTATCCTCAATGGTGAAAAATTGAAAGCATTTCCCCTAAAGTCAGGAACAAGACAAGGGTGTCCACTCTCACCACTACTATTCAACATAGTTTTGAAAGTTTTAGCCACAGCAATCAGAGAAGGAAAAGAAATAAAAGGAATCCAGATTGGAAAAGAAGTAAAATTCTCACTGTTTGCAGATGACATGATCCTCTACCTAAAAAACCCTAAAGACACCACCAGAAAATTACTAGAGCTAATCAATGAGTACAGTAAAGTTGCAGGATATAAAATTAACACAGAGAAGTCCCTTTCATTCCTATACACTAACAATGAGAAAACAGAAAGAGAAATTAAGGAAACAATTCCATTCTACATTGCTTTTTCATTCATTTTTGTTTGTTTTTGTTTTGTTTGCTTGTTTTTGTTTAACTTTACCCTACTTGCTTTCCAAGCATTGTAGAACTGTGGTTTGGTGTTTGTTATTAATTTTAGAGATTTCTCAGGTATTATATTTTCAAATATTTAATTTATTTTGTTTTCTCATATTTTTTGCTCTGGTTTTAAATTCATATGTATATTACACTCTTCGAAATTATCTCATAGCTCTTCATATGTGTGTTGTTTTCATTCTTTTTCTTTTGAATGTTAATTTCCGAAGTTTCTTTTGACCTATCTTCCACAACACTGATTCTTCTTCTGCCATGTCAAGTCTAGTGGTAGCATTATAGAAGATATTCTATACTTATGTCATACTGGATTTTTTCCCACATCACTTTCTTTATTCTTTCTGAGATTTTTCATCTCTCTTCTCATGTTTGTTCTTGTATGTTATCTACTTTTTTCCCATTAAAGTCCTTAACAAATTAACCATAGTTATTTTAAATTATTTGCTTGATGATTTCAAAATATGTGTCACATCTTTGTTTGGCTGCAATGGTTGTTTTACCTTTTCGGAATGCATCTTCCTTGCCTACAGGACTTTTTGTAACTTTTGTTGTTGAAAGGCAACAGTGGGGGCTAATGTCATTAAAGGAAATAAGCCTTTAGTGAGAGATTCTACATTAGGGCTTCCCTGGTGGCTCAGATGCTAAAGAATCTGCCTGTAATGCAGGAAACCTGGGGTTCAGTCCATGGGTTGGGAAGATACCCTGGAAAAGGGAATGGCAACCCACTCCAGTATTCTTGCTGGGAGAATCCCATGGACAAAAGACCCTGGTGGGATACAGTCCATGGGATTGCAAAGAGTCATACACGACTGAATGACTACTGCTAACGCTACATTAGTTTAGCTAGGAATCAAGTGCTTCTTAAAGTTTTCTGTAGCTATAGGTGCCAGATGCTTCAAGTTACTCTGGTGTCTTTGTTTTTGTCTCACCTTCACTTTGGGCTTTTCTAAGAACTCATCCTTGTGTCTCCTTCAGCAATAATCTTTGGTATTATATTGGAGTCATGCTAGACATGTATGGATAAAGGTATTTCTAAAATCTAATGAATTCTCATTTTTTAATAGCATTTGTAAGAGGATTGTGACTTTCCCAACATTTTTCCCCAACATTATTACTTTTTTCCCCTTCTCTCCTATACCTCAACCTCTCATGGACATGATTCTTCTCAATCCATTTCAGTGATGTTCTGACTCCTATTGATTATTTCCCAGCTTAGTTGACACAGAAAGACTACAGAAGGCTGAAGTGAAAGGAATGCCCTTCCCCCACAATTTTTTCCCCTGCAGAGTAAGATTGTGTTATGGAGATGGCTCAGGGAATTATTTCCACTGATTACTCTTCCCCTCCCCTGGCATGTGTGTGTGAGTCCCTCAGTCCTGTCTGACTCTTTGCAATCCCATTGACTGTAGCCTGCCAGACTCCTCTATCCATGGATTTCACCAAGCAAGAATACTGGAAGGGGTAACCATTCCCATCTCCAGGGGATCTTCTTGACCCAGAGATTGAACCCAGGTCTCCTGCAGTGCAGGCAGATTCTTCACTAAATCATCAGGAAAGCCTTCCCAAGTGGTGCTATTGGTAAAGAACCCACTTGCCACTGCAGAAAACATAAGAAATGTGGGTTCAATTCCAGGATTTGGACGATCCCTAGAGGAGGGAATGGTACCCACTTCAGTGTTCTTGCCTAGAAAATCCCATGAACAGAGGAGCAAAGATTCTGATGTGACTTAGCACACATGCACACATGCATACCCTGACATAGTTACAGGGTATCTTTCTTATATGTTTATTATGAGAAGCTGGTGTTATTTCCTGGAGGTCAAACACACAAAAAGCTTAACCTTGGCTTTGCCTCTAAGAGTTCTTTACTTTCAAGTTGAAATCCACACTCAGACTAAAGTGATTTGTCAAAACAGCTTCTGCTCCAGGTAACCAAATCTTGGCTGTGTCTTTTTGAATGAGCACATCTCTACAGATTTTGATGTAGTGGTTTGCCCTCTGGTTCAAGTAGAATCCTTGATTTTTAGGGTTTTTTTGTCTTTTTCTTGTTGTAAGGACAGATATGATGACTGCCAAGTTCTTTACACATCAGCTCTGATCCTGGAAGTCCTCTTTAAAGAGTTTTAATTGTTCCCATTTTGGGGGTCAGAATGTGGCTGTAGATCAAACTGAACTCATTCAGTGGTGACCAAATACTCTTCACTGAAAATACTTTGATGTACAAAGAGTTAAATATCTTCTTTTTGAAAGAAAATCATTTTGCAAAACTATTTTCCTAATTTAACTGTTGTCTATCGATCAGTGAATACTGATTCTCTAATTGTAGTTGTAAGTGAAATGGACATACATTGCTTATCTTCAATGAGTAGGTCTAATTGTTGAAAAACATTTAGACTTATGTAGTTTATTTTTGTTTCCAGATCCACAGCCCAAATCCTGGCCACAGAAGATTGATACAGATGATTGTGTTGTGATTTTTGCCAGATTGCTAAAGGTACTACAGACTCAGGTATTTTCCTTTTCTGCTCCAGACAAATCTTTTAAAATCTTACATTAATGAAATGCTACTTAGAAGCTAAAGAAAGGAAGGCAGATTTCATAACTATAAAAGCACTATTTTTAAATGCTAATGATGATATATACTTCTCTCCTACAGACATATTTAGTGATAAATATAAATGCTTTTGTATTTTGGGTTTCTTGGGGCAAAAAAAAACATAATGTTATCCATTTTATTTTGTTTAGTCATGAATCAGAATTCAATTTAGCCTAAGGTTCAGGAAATTTTCCTGGAGGTGAATAGCTGAGCAAAATTTGGAATTAGCTAAATAAGAAAGAATAACAGATTTCTGTGTAGAAAGGATGGTTTGTAAACAGAGAAGAAAAAAAATAGTATACTAAGGAAGCTAAAAAGGCTTGATGTTTCCTAAGAACAACAGGAGAGCTTTTGCTAAAACATGCAAGAGATAAGCAAGAAAGGATTATAGTTGGACATCTGTCATGAAAGTTCTAAAAAGCAATGTTAAGGAATCTGGATTCAATTCTATTGGCAACGAGGAGCTTGTGTCAAGGTGATATAACAGATGATGAGGGTTGAAAGGGTCATAGTGGAAATAGGAAAAGAGAGAAAGAACAAAGAGTCAAGAAAATACTGAGACAAAATTGGAATGATTTCCTGTTTCAATGTGAAAGTTGAGGGAAAGGTAGAAATCAAGATTCCTGCTTGGATTTCTAGGTGTGGTGATTGAATGGATGGTACTGATATTTCCAGAGAGAGGGAAAAAAATTGAGAAGAAAGCCACACTTGAAATGGGGTGAAAATGAGAAAGAAGGAATAGGCTCAAGTTGATATTCTATAATATGAATTGGGAATGTGTTACTTGTAGCATATTTACAGTCAATAACATAGCATTTATAGGTAAACTTATGTGAGTGATTCTTGAGAGGAAAGAGCTAAGGTAGGCACTCCAGAAAATACCAGAATTTAATTAATAGATAAAGAGGAAACAAGGTAAATGAAGGAATAAAAGTGAAAGTGTTAGTAGCTCAGTCCTGTCTGACTCTTTGTAACCCCGTGGACTGTAGCCCGCCAGGCTCCTCTGTCCACGGAATTTTCCAGGCAAGAATACTGGAGTGGGTTGCTATTCCCTTCTCCAGGGGATCCCTTCTGCAGGGATTGCAGGCATATTCTTTACTGTCTGAGCCACCAGGGAATACTAGTGTCTAAATGGAAGATGAAGCAGGTAAATGACATCACAGAATTCAACAGGCAAATTATTTTAAGGAGAAATATATGGTCAATGATATTAAAAATATTAAAAATCAGTGAATCAGTAACAAAGTACAGAATGTCTGTTGTTCTTAGACAAACAGAATTTGTCGGTTGAATTGTTTTTTCAGAGTAATTTTAGTAGACACATATAGATGTTAGTGCAACAAGAAATGAATGGAAAATCATGAAAATACCATACCAATAGACTGAAGAAATTTAGCTGCAAAATTAAAAGAGCTAGGGAAAGATATCTGAACCTGAAGAGGGAAATGTGAGTGAGAATGTGTGTGCTGTTATGAGAAAGACTTGGGCACGTTTGCAGTCTAGGGGTAAAGAGTTACTATCCTAAGTAAGAATGCAGATGCAGAAGGGATAGCAGAATCCTAGGTGTAAAAATGGGCTAGAAGGGCACTTTCATTCCTGTGATTTCGGATAATTGGTTAGTTCTGTGTGCAGATACGGAGAAGGCAATGGCACCCCACTCCAGTACTCTTGCCTGGAAAATCCCATGGATGGAGGAGCCTGGTGGGCTGCAGTCCATGGGGTCGCTAACAGTCGGACACGACTGAGTGACTTCACTTCCACTTTTCACTTTCATGCATTGGAGAAGGAAATGGCAACCCACTCCAGTGTTCTTGCCTGGAGAGTCCCAGGGATGGGGGAGCCTGGTGGGCTGCCGTCTATGGGGTCACACAGAGTCGGACACAACTGAAGTGACTTAGCAGCAGTGTGCAGATAACTGTGAGACAACTGCAGAAACCATCAGTTCAGTTCAGTCGTTCAGTTGTGTCCCTTTTCGACCCCATGGACTGTAGCACCAGGCTCCCCTGTCCATCACCAACTCATGGAGCTTACTCAAACTCATGTCCATTGAGTCAGTGAGGACATCCAACCATCTCATACTCTGTCATAGCCTTCTCCTCCTGCCTTTGATCATTCCCCGCATCAGAGTCTTTCCAAATAAGTCAGTTCTTTGCATCAGGTGGCCAAAGTATTGGAGTTTCAGCTTGAGCATCAGTCCTTCCAATGAATATTCAGGACTGATTTCCTTTAGGATGGACTGATTGGATCTCCTTGCTGTCCAAGGGACTCTCAAGAGTCTTCGCTAACACCACAGTTCAAAAGCATCAGTTCTTCGGCACTCAGCTTTCTTTATAGTCCAACTCTCACATCCATACATGACTACTGGAAAAACTATAGCTTTGACTAGATGGACCTTTGTTGGCAAAGTAATGTCTCTGCTTTTTAAAATGCTATCTAGGTTGGTCCTAACTTTTCTTTCAAGGAGCAAGCATCTTTTAATTTCATGGCTTCAGTAACCATCTACTCACTGTAGATTGTTTTTGGAGCCCAAAAAAATAAATTCTGCCACTGTTTCCCCATCTATTTGCCATGAAGTGATGAGACCAAAACCATACTGCATGATTTTATTATTCTTCTTGTTCTAAGTGACACTGCCACATTAGACATTTAGTTTGGCCAGTTTATTAAAGTGCATGCACTGAAGTAAATGTTTATCTACAATCATCATGAAGAGTCCAGGTTTGCCAGTGGTCTAATATTCTAAAAACAAGCACATATATAAAAAAATAATAATAAACATCCCCGAATAGAAACAAACCTGTACCCTCTTGTGCAGCATACTAAAAATAAAGCCTGTATCATTTGGAGTTTTATAAACCATTTGGCAATTGTATTAGGTAAAACTATGACCACATGCTCATCTTTTAATGAGAAAATACAGTAAGTTCTAAGATAGAAAATAAATAGAAAAGACAGAAAATAAGTCAGGTTGGCACATTTGCCTCCCTGTTTCTTATCTGCTCCATCTTCCTTTCTGCATCTTCACTGAGCTCAGGAAAAAGGCAGCAGCTGCTCTGGAAGTGCTGTAGCAGCTTGTGCACAGGCACTTCTTACCCATTGTGAGTGAAATTGACTAGAATCACACATTCTTCATCAATTTCCCACTCAGTACAAATCAGTTCTTCCACTCAAGGGGACTGCACTACATTTGCTCTGCAGCTGGCAGTCCCATGGAGCTAAGTTGGAGGAAAGAAAGACGGCCTGCTGCTAGTGAGTAAATGCACTCTGGGTGGGTGTGCTCACCTGATTCTGTGATTGGAATCAGCCTCTTCTGCACAGAGAGCAGAGGAGGCTCAGGTTGAGCTGAAGGAAATGAAGAGTTTCTGGTTTTAATGCTCAAGTTCCGCTCTAACTCATAACTAATGAACTAGCATCCTGCACAGCGGTACCATGTTCCACAGGCAGCAATTATATAAGAATAGCATTCCAAACTTGGTCGTCCTGTGACTGGCTGGCATACAGGCTGCTAGTGTGGGAAGAAGCTTTCACACAGATGTTAGCTAGCAAATAGACGGATGGAAGTGGTGGTGGCTTACTGGGTTCACAACCAGAGAGGACAAAGATTTAAATTTAAAATCCTTAAACTAAGGCGCAAGATGATTCATGCTGAAAATATATTTCTTTGTGCGACCTATGAAATTTCTAAATGGGTGTATTTCAACTGAAAGCACAAAATGGGTTATTTTAGTAACCAGCCTCATGTAATCTCCCAATAATTTGAATTGGAATTTCTTATGAAACTTATTATAAAGCAGATTCCTAGACCATACCATGTGAGTCTAATCAGTAATTATGGATGAGGCACAAGAATTAGTCATTTATAACAACTTCCCAGGTAATTAATGTGTACAATAAAGCTTAAGAACTACCAGCATGTACTGACCTTGATAAATGACACAAAAACATAATTATGAAAAAAAGACTCCAAAGGCACTTTCAATTTAAATGGTATCATTTTTAAACTAGTAGCAGTTAAATAATCCCAGTGTGAGCAAAAAGAAAATGAAAGCTATATGGATAGAGTAAGTAGTTATCATTTGGATAGCAGAATTCATGTTTCTTTTCATACAGATGGGACAACTGAGTTAAGCATTTGAAGACTTTTAGTAATTGCTATTAGAGCTAGAGAGCAAACAACTCTACTGTAAAAGAAGGCTCAGAGGACTTGCTGAAATCATGATAATCCAACCTATTACAGAATTTTAGTTGTATTTAATTTCAGCTGCTGCTGCTAAGTCACTTCAGTCATGTCCGACTCTGTGCGACCCCAGAGATGACAGCCCACCAGGCTCCCCCGTCCCTGGGATTCTCCAGGCAAGAACACTGGAGCGGGTTGCCATTTCCTTCTCCAGTGCATGAAAGTGAAAAGTGAAAGTGAAGTCGCTCAGTCGTGTCCGACTCTTAGCGATCCCATGGACTGCAGCCCGCCAGGCTCCTTGGTCCATGGGATTTTCCAGGCAAGAGTATTGGAGTGGGGTGCCATTGCCTTCTCCATTAACTTCAGCAAACAAATGCAAATATACGGCACAATAAATAGGTGCTTCTGTTCTTTCTTGAGTCAGTGGTTCAGTTCAGTTCAGTTGCTCAGTTGTGTCCAACTCTTTGCGATCCCATGGACTGGAGCATGCCAGCTTCCCTGTCCATCACCAGCTCCTGAAGTTTACTCAAACTCATGTCCATTAAGTCGGTGATGCCGTCCAACCATCTCATCCTCTGTCGTTTCCTTCTCCTCCTGCCTTCGATCATTCCCAGCATCAGAGTCTTTTCAAATGAGTCAGTTCTTGGCATCAGGTGGCCAAAGTATTTTCTTCCAAGGAGCAAGCTGCAGTCTCCATCTGCAGTGATTTTGGAGCCCCCCAAAATAAAATCTGTCACTGTTTCCGTTGTTTTCCCATCTATTTGCTATGAAGTGATGGGACCGGAATACACGATCTTAGTTTTCTGAATGTTGAGTTTTAAGCCAACTTTTTCACTCTCCTCTTTCACTTTCATCAAGAGGCTCTTTAGTAAGTGGCATTGCTTATTAATTACAGCAATCCCACTTCTGTCCCCACTCCCAAATCAGGTTCTGATGGTGCCTGAGAATCTATGTCAACAAGGCTTTCCATTTTTCTAATCTCCAAATTACAGGTAACCACACTGAATAAATAATCTCATGAAAAACAGTTTTCTTTTAGTTTAGGAACATTTATTAGATAAAAGACACTAGTTAATCTTCAAAGGCTGAATTCTACACAATGTACAGACATACACTAATTAATAGGCCTTTATTGACTTAGTTTGAAAAAGTCCAATATAGATTAATATCTTACTTTATCTAACAGTAAAAATTACTTTTGTTTTTATTATGGTCTTGGAAATAGAAATTCATGGTTTTCATAAGCAATTTACTCATATAAAAATATGTAATCAGGGAAATAATGATATTATCCAAAATATCTTCATTCCTTTAATTAGTTCTTAGAAAATTAGTTCTTTGAAAAAAAATTATTCAGCAAAACCAAGCATAAATTTATAGTCTAATCAGTTTAAAAAACAGTCTTTGAAATTTAATTAACCTAGCTAGAACAAAAAATAGTATGCATGATTAGAATCTACCTTTAAAATGTTCAGATGTCTGTTGCCTCATTAATCAAACATTCTTGGTGAGTGTACTCCCGCCTCTGTTATGTACACTGCCAAAGGAAGAGTTTACACCCCGAAATAAGTGTTGTTTTTTCTGAACTTTCTGTATCCATGAAGAGGAAGTGTAGCCAATCAATTAGTAATACCCCTTTGTTTTTTGAGGGGCATTTTATTGATATCTGGCTTTACAAATATCAGCATGTCATATACTGAACAGTTTCACTGTGGAAAAGAAAGGATAGGGGTGATTTTTAGAAACTGCTTTTGTGTTTTGTGTAACCACTGGTATTAGGGAGGGCTTGCCAGGAGGTGCAGTGGAAACTGCCTGCCAATGCAGGATACACAGGAGGCTTGGGTTCAATCCCTGGGTCAGAAAGATCCCCTGGAGGAGGAAACGGCCACCTACTCCAGTGTTCTTGCCTGGAGAATCCCATGGACAGAGGAGCCTGAAGCTAAAGTTCATAGGGTCACAAGAGTAGAACAAGACTGACCACACATGCAACATGCAAAGGCATTAGGAACAGAAAACAGACTCAAGTGAAAAGAAGTGACAAAGAGATTATCTTAAATCTGTTTTAACCCTTAAATAAGTAATCCAAAAACAATTGTACTTCATGATACTATTCTATATCTCAGGCTCTGTAATTATCTCTGGTAACATTTTCACTAATGCAACTCTACCCAGGTCAACTTGGTAACTTTTTGCCCCACCCCTATCTTGCATTCACAATCTTTCAGCATTTACTAAATCACATTGTGATTACTCATTTTCTACTAGTCTTTTAGTTTTTTGAGACTATGGACAAACTTTGTCTGTTTCTTATCCTCAGAATTGAGGTTGCATTTTGTATAAATCAGGCAGTCAATAAAATTTCATTGAAGGAATAATGAAAGTTATTGAAAAATGTCTTAATGATATCTTTGGAAAAATATAGATCATCTCCCATAAATCTTTCTTTCCTCTTGAAGCTTTAGAAAGCAGAACACTATTCAGGGATTAGGAGTAGCGAGTTGTTAACTCATACTGCTTATTGCTTCAATCATGAGACAAGTAATCTTTTGAAACTATGCTCAAAGTGAATTGTGTTGAATTTATTTAAATCTGGATCAGCTACATTTAAAATTAGATTTTCAAAGCTTGCTCTTCACTGTCAAACTGGAAGGAATTAAGGATGAATCTTTTTAATTAAAAACAAATACCAACTAAAATAATGTAGTTTATTTACTTCATTGATGTATCTTGAGGTTTTTTTAATTTACTTTCATCAATAAGAGACAAGAATGAAATTAAAATAAAATCATACACTTATAGAAATCTTGGATGTGTGCATGCGTGCAAAGTCACTTCAGTCATGTCCAGCTCTGTGTGACGCTATGGACTGTAGGCCCACCAGGCTCCTCTCTTCATGGACCTCTCCAGGCAAGGATACTGGAGTCGTTTGCCATGCCCTCCTTATGACCCAGGGATCAATCAGCTGTCTCTCATGTCTCCTGCCTTGGCAGGCAGGTTCTTTACAACTAGCACCTCCTGAGAAGCCCGAAATCTTGGATACATAATATATATTTTACTATATGCAATGTAGTCCAGTTCACTAGTGTTATCTGTGTCTCGGAACAAAGTACTCACTATGAGCTGAAAGATTATCTTGAGTTCTTGTAACTGAATGCATATGTACTATGTGCTCACTCTTATCCGATTCTTTGCAGCCCAGGAACTGCAGCCCTCCAGGGTCTTCTGTCCATGAGATTTTACAGGCAAGAATTTTGGCGTGAGTTGCCATGCCCTCCTCCAGGGGATCCTCCTGACCCAGGGACTGAACTTGAGTCTTTTGTGTCTCCTGCATTGGCAGGTGAATTCTTTATCACTGTGCTACATGGGAAGGCACGCAAAATAGAAATGATAAAAATACATTTAAATTGATGGCAACTGACTTGAGCTTTGCAGTTTATCCCATGTTAGTTTACAAAATGCATTTCTTTTCCACTCTAGTGCTATGTTTACCTCCCATTAATACTGATAGCCAACAATCACCACACTTAAAAATAATTGTTATGTCAAATTTTCTAATCTGTATTTTTTCTTTTTAGCCCCAACTCATCTCTGTGTCACTTAAAATTTTTATAATGCTTTTGTCTTTCTAAGGTGTATAGCCATTCCTCAGACTGATATTTTCATTTTTCCAATCTTACCTGCTATACATTAAATTTATAGGAAAGAATAGAAAAGCTAAAGTGATAAAAGAAATCAGCCATTCATTTCCCAAGATAATCTAGAGCAGAAGAGGAATGTGGTGTGTCTTAGGGGAGAATATTCTATTTTACAAAATTCACTTGCAATACAACACTACTTTCAGATACTCTAAGATCTTCCTCTTTCATAGATTATGATCAAAGGCTGAAAACAGGAAGAATTAAGTGTATATACATGTATTCTACTGAAAGAATAATTTATAAAGAGACAGTTTACCTTCAAAGAGAAACATGTATCAAGGTCTAAGATGACCACTTCATCATGAGAGGGTGAAAATAAATGATATGGCAAACATTGAGATGAGAGATACAAGTCTCTATCTTATCATCATTTGGGGATATACATTTATTTGGGCAGAGACTTTGAAAACAGAAACACAAAAACTTTTGTTGTATCTCTGTAATAGGCATAAAATGGCAAGTAAAGGCTAGGTGGTTATGGATTGGAAATGGAAAGAGATCCTATTTTTTTAAAAAATCAAGAAGAAATGTTTCTCAATTACACTGTATTTTGAAGCAGTGGCTGTAACATACAAAATAAATTCTAATTGAATTAGAATTCTAATTGAACATCTCTTTATACATGTAGAAACAGTCATAGGAGGACTTAAAGTTATCTATTGAGTACTGGAGTGGGTTGCCATTGCCTTCTCTGATTATTAGATAACATAGGATAGCAGTGAATATAATATATAATATCTTAACAAATACTGCTTCAGTAATCCCTGGGGCTTGAAAATACCAAAATTTATTCCCTCATTTTTTTTTTAATTTTCTCTCCAATTTTCAAAGAAATTTATATTCCTTGAGGAATTCTAAAATTTGAAGCTATCAAAGGTAAAGGAGTATCAAAGATATGAGGTGAATAATTGAATTTTTTATGGGTGCCAAGAGATTTGTGTACTGTGATATGACTAACAACATATTAGAACATTGTTAGATCAAAATATATGAGTTATATTTTCTGATATTCATTAAAATTACATAAAATTTAATTAAAAGTGTGCATGTATATTTATTAGAAGTGCATATATGCATAATATACACAATAAAATCTACACAGTGGTAATGTGTGTATACATTATATGCATTTACATATAACACATATTAAAATAATGACTATATTTTTATACATTAAAAGAACATAACTCTTAGATCTGATAGACAATTGAAATCACTGCCCCCAATATTGGGGAGAAAGGTGAATACAGGGAATCACAATGTGCTGGAGCACAAACTCATGAGCAGAAACCTCGGAGGGAACCAGGGCTGGTGTAGGAAAACCTACACTGTACCTAACAAGTGACAGGAGGCTCTGTGTGGAAGAGTGTGAGGGTGAAACTCCCCAGAGGAAGCTGCTCAGAGAGGCCCCCATGATTTCGCATTTTGTCTCTAAGAGCTAGACCTGGTTCTCAATGTAAACATCAGACAAAAATCCCTTCATGATTCCAGCAAGGAGAGGGAAGAGTAACTATTTTGAAATATTTTACTAGAGACTGTGTTAGTCACTCAGTCATGTCCGACTCTGCGGCCCTATGGACTATAGCCCACCAGGCTCCTCTGTCCATGGAATTCTCTAGGTAAGACTACTGGAGTGGATTGTTATTTCCTTCTCCAGGGGATCTTCCCAAGCCAGGGATTGAACCCAGGGTCTCCTGTGTTGCCGGCAGATACTTTGCTGTCTGAGCCGCCAGAGATTAGCCCAGTGGTTTTATTTGTTTTAAATAGTCTAACTGACCTAGCGTCAGGGAAATAGCCAGTTCCAGCCAATTCTGGCATCCATGCAGAGAAGGTAAATACCCAGCTCCAGACTCTTCCAGCCATCCCATCCCACCCAAGTTTGGCCAGGTGAGGAGAGTTCTATGAAGTTCCACCACATCTTACCACCATCACTAAAGTCCAATTTATGATACTTCCTTTTATCAGTACTCAATGTCTAGCTATCTAGAACTAAGTTTCAAGACATAGCAAAAGGCAAAAGCACAATTTGAAAAATCACAGCAAGCCTCAGAACCAGATATAGCAAGGATTTTGGAATCATCAGGCTGGGAGTTTAAAACAGCTATGATTCACTGCTGAAGGCTATAATGAGTAAAAGAAATACTGTGTAAGAACAGATGGGCAATGAGAGGAGAGATAGAATTTAAAAAAACAAAAATTAAAAAGAAATGCTGAGGATTAAAAAAAAAGAACCTATTACATAAATGAAGAATGCTTTTAAATGGGCTCAATAGTAGATTGGACCTGGCTAAGAAAAAAATCTCTGAGCTTGAAGATGTGTTATTTCAAATGTTCAAAACAAATGTTCAAAACAAAAAAGCAAAAACAAAAAGAAAAAAAAATGGTAGAGAATATCCAAGAATACGGGGACAGTTACAAAAGGTGTAGCATATATATAATGGGAATATCGAAGGGAAAGAAAGATATGAATATAAGAAATAATTGAGGCAACAATGATTAAACATTTCCCCAAATTGAAATCACAGTTCCAGAAAGCTCAGAAAACAACTACCAGAATAAACACCAAAATAGCTATTTTATATGGAAATTAGCCACATTGTATTTAACTTATGGAAAAAGACAAAAAATGTTTGAAAGAAGCTAAAGAAAGAAAACATGGTATACTCTTACCTGCAGAAAAGCAAAGAAGATAATTACATCTGACCTTTCCTCAGAAACCATGCGAGCATGAAGAAAGTGGAGTGAAATATTTGAGTGTTGAGACAAAAAGACCACCAGCTTAACATTTTGTACCCTTCAGAAGTGAAGGAGGGGCTTCGCTAGTGGTGCAGAGGGAGCCCCTCTCCTTCACGCTTCCTGAAGCTCCTGAATCTTTTTTACCACAGAGTTGTCTTTAACTGCAAAAACAAAAAAATTTGCTCTTCAACTTACCTTACCTATGAATAAACCTCAAGATCACTTGGTTCTTGGTTTTGCACTGAATTAAAGATTCTACTAACCAAGTGTTCGTGGGAATATTTATGCTATTCATATTGAAAATACTGCTTCAAAAATGAAATTTAGCTCACTCGTCTTCAGAAGACCCACCCTCCCACTCAACCACTTCCCCTCCTGCTTCTCTCACTTCTTTCCTTCTTACTTTCCTTCAGTTATCTTGTCTGTAAAATGTACCGTGTCAGACGCTGTGCTCAATGCTGTAAATACAAAGATGAGTAAAAATATCACTCCTTTAAGGGTAAAGTTCACAGTCCAGTATAAGGGATTTCTTCAGGGAAAAGGTATAAATATATTTATATGCATTAGTGCACTACCACTTCATAAACAAATGACAACCCACCTTTCTTCATAGAGATGATATCTGATCTGAGAGATTTTGATATTTTCAATTGATACTCATAATTAATTATAAATGCACACATAATTAAATGGGGAAAATAGCATTCATTAACTGATTAATCATATTCCTTCAACAAAGTGTATTTTCCTCCTTTGAGATCACGGTAAAGACAATCAACCTGTGGTTAGAATCAAGTATAGAATTGTGGGAGGTTTTCAGGTTTGATAACATTTTATGAAAATTTGAAGTCATAATTACAATGCTATTTGTAGGCTCACAAGATTCCAGGGAATACATGAATTATACCAATTATCTCTAATAGGAATGGCAGAGGAAGAAGCATGGAGTGGCTCAGAAATAATTTATGTTGCATGAATAAAGTGTTCCTTTGGCTCACATCACCAGGTTTTATTATTATATAATCACTTACAAAATGAGATGAAAATAGAAATTGTCACTTATAGAAACTTCCCTTTGTGCAAACTTTCTTTAAATTTTCAGAAGTTTGAAACTTATTTTTGCCTAAAAATCACTCTTATTACTTGGCCTTTGACAGTATATAAAGCTCAAGTTATATAAAGTAAATGTGGTAATATAATTTAAAGTTTACCTTTAAGCTTTTACTCATTGTGTGCTTATGGACTAGGTAAATTAATCTCATTCTTGCTGAATGTAGACATAGAAACATATTTTGCTCAAATATGAAGGTTTACCTTTTGGTAGTGCCTTTTGTTATGCAGAGTGACCTGTGCTCAGTTGCTCATCCAGCTCTTTGAGACCCTATGGACCACCAGGCTCCTCTGTCCATGGAATTTTCCAGGCAAGAATACTAGAGTGGGTTGCCACTTCCTACTTCAGAAGATCTTCCCAATTAATGGGTCGAACCCAAATCTCTTGCACTGCCTGCACTGGCAGGTGGATTCCTTACCACTAGCACCACCTGCAAAGCCCACTGAGTGACCTAGTTCTCAGAGAAGCTGTCCATGCTGCCATGCTAACACCTCGTATTTTCCTCCCTTTTTCCTTTTGTCAGAATAGAATCCGGCTTACCTGGGAGACAGTGTTGGTTCAGTTCCATACCATGACAATAAAGTGAACATAATAAAATGAGTCACACAAGATTTTGGTCTTTCTGTGCATATAAATTGTATGTTTCAACTATTCTGTAGCCTATTAAGAGTGGAAGAACATTATGTCTAAAATAACAATATAAATCAGTCAGTCAGCTCAGTCACTCAGTCATGTCTGACTCTTTGCGATCCCATGGACTGCAGCACACCAGGCTTCCCTGCCCATCACCAACTCCCGGAGATTACTCAAACTCATATCCATTGAGTCAGTGATGCCATCAAACCATCTCATTATCTATCATCCCCTTCTCCTCCTGCCTTCAGTCTTTCCCAGCATCAGGGTCTTTTTGAGCAAGTCAGTTCTTCACATCAGGTGGTCAAAGTATTAGAGTCTCAGCTTCAGCATCAGTCCTTCCAATGAACACTCAGGACTGATTTCCTTTAGGATGGACTGGTTAGGTCTCCTTGCAATCCCAGGGACTCTCAAGAGCCTTCTCCAACACCACATTTCAAAAGCATCAATTCTTCAGCTCCCAGCTTTCTTTGTAGTCCAACTCTCACATCCTTACATGACTGTAGGAAAAACCATAGTTTTGACAAGACAGACCTTTGTCTTCAAAGTAATGTCTCTGCTTTTTTGATATGCTGTCTAGGTTTGTCATAGCTTTTCTTCCAAGGAGCAAGCATCTTTTAATTTCATGGCTGCAGTCATCATCTGCAGTGATTTTGGAGCCCCAAAAAATAAAGTACGTCACTGTTTCCACTGTCTCCCCATATGTTTGTCATGAAGTGATGGGACCAGATGCCATGATCCTAGTTTTCTGAATGATGAGTTTTAAGCCAACTTTTTCACTCTTCTCTTTCACTTTCATCAAGAGGCTTTTTAGTACTTCTTCACTTTCTGCCTTAAGAGTGGTGTCATCTGCTTATTTGAGATTATTGATATTTCTTCTAGCAATCTTTATTCTAGCTTGTGCTTCATCCAGCCTGGCATTTCGCATGATAACCTGCACATAAGTTAAATAAGCAGGCTGACAATATACAGCCTTGACATAGTCCTTTCCCTGTTTGGAACCAGTCTATTGTTTTATCCAGTTCTAACTGTTGCTTCCTAACCTGCATACAGATTTCTCAGGAGACAGGTCAGGTTGTCTGGTGTTCCTATCTCTTTCAGAATTTTCAACAGATTGTTGTGATTCACACAGTCAAAGGCTTTGGTATAGTCAATAAAGCAGAAATAGATGTTTTCTTCTGGAACTCTCTTGCTTTTTCAATGATCTAATGGGTGTTAACAGCTTGATCTCTGGTTCCTCTGCCTTGTCCAAATCCAGCTTGAACATCTGGAACTTCACAATTCACATACTGTTTAAGCCTGGCTTGGAGGATTATAAGCATTACTTTGGTAGTGTGTGAGATGAGTGCTGTTGAGTGGTAGTTTGAACATTCTTTGGCATTGCCTTTCTTTGGGATTGGAATGAAAACCTACCTTTTCCAGTCCTGTGGCCACTGCTGAGTTTTCCAAATTTACAGGCATATTGAGTGCAGCACTATAACAGTATCATCTTTTAGGATTTGAAATATCTCAACTGGAATTCCATCACATCTACTAACTTTGTTTGTAGTGATGCTTCCTAAGGCCCACTTGACTTCTTATTCCAGGATGTCTGGCTCTAGGTGAGTGATCACACCATCATGTTATCTGGGTCATGAAGATCTTTCTTCATAGTTCTTCTGTGTATTCTTGGCACCTCCTCTTAGTATGTTCTGCTTCTGTTAAGTCCATACCATGTCTGTCCTTCATTGTGCCTATCTTTGCATGAAATGGTCACTTGGTATCTCTAATTTTCTTCAAGCAATCTCTAGTCTTTCCCATTCTATTGTCTACCATGTAAATACCTTAATTTAAAAATATTTTATTGCCAAAAACTGTTAACATACAGCTAGTTGTAGTAATAACAGCAAAGACCACTGACCACAGATCACCATGTAATAATAATGAAAAACTTTGAAATATTGCACAAATTACTAAAATTGACACAAAGACACAAATTGGAAAAATGCTGTTGGAAGAATGAGGACTGCCACAAACCTTCAATTTGTTAAAAGTGCAGTATCTTTGAATCACAATGAAGTGAGCTGTGCCTATGTCTGAATTTAAAAGGAGCATCACTTTTCTTTTGTTCTTAGAGTCTTCTGGGGTATATCCAGAATATCAGATGTATTGGTGGCAAGAAAAAGATAGGTACAATTGTCAAACAAACACCCAAATTAAACCTGTTTCCCACCTTGCCATCAGTTCAGTTCAGTTCAGTCACTCAGTCGTGTCCGACTCTTTGCAACCCCATGAAGCGCAGCACACCAGGCCTCCCTGTCCATCACCAACTCCCGGAGTTCACTCAGACTCATATCCACCGAATCAGTGATGTCATCCAGCCATCTCATCCTCTGTCGTCCCCTTTTCCTCCTGCCCCCAATCCCTCCCAGCATCAGAGTCTTTTCCAGTGAGTCAACCCTTCACATGAGGTGGCCAAAGTACTGGAGTTTCAGCTTCAGCATCATTCCTTCCAAAGAAATCCCAGGGCTGATCTCCTTCAGAATGGACTGGTTAGATCTCCTTGCAGTCCAAGGGACTCTCAAGAGTCTTCTCCAATACCACAGTTCAAAAGCATCAATTCTTCTGTACTCAACTTTCTTCACAGCCCAACACTCACATCCATTCATGACCACTGGAAAAACCATAACCTTGACTAGACAGACCTTTTATTGGCAAAGTAATGTCTCTGCTTTTGAATATACTATCTAGGTTGGTCATAACTATTCTTCCAAGGAGTAAGTGTCTTTTAATTTCATGGCTGCAGTCACCATCTGCAGTGATTTTGGAGCCCAAAAAGATAAAGTCTGACACTGTTTCCACTGTTTCCCCATCTATTTCCCATGAAGGGATGGGGCCAGATGCCATGATCTTCCTTTTCTGAATGTTGAGCTTTAAGCCAACTTTTTCACTCTCCTCTTTCACCTTCATCAAGAGGCTTTTATTTCCTCTTCACTTTCTGCCATAACGGTATTGTCATCTTCATATCTGAGGTTATTGATATTTCTCCCTGCAATCTTGATTCCAGCTTGTGCTTCCTCCAGCCTAGCGTTTCTCATGATGTACTCTGCATATAAGTTAAATAAGCAGGGTGACAATATACAGCCTTGACGTACTCCTTTTCTTATTTGGAACCAATCTATTGTTCCATGTCCAGTTCTAACTGTTGCTTCCTGACCTGCATACAAATTTCTCAAGAGGCAGGTCAGGTGGTCTGGTATTCCCATCTCTTTCAGAATGTTCCACAGTTTATTGTGATCCACACAGTCAAAGGCTTTGGCATAGTCAATAAAGCAGAAATAGATGTTTTTCTGGAACTCTTTTGCTTTTTCCATGATCCAGCAGATGTTGGCAATTTCTTTTCTGGTTCTTCTGCCTTTTCTAAAACCAGCTTGAACATCTCGAAGTTCACGGTTCACGTATTGCTGAAGCCTGGCTTGGAGAATTGTGAGCATTACTTTACTAGCGTGTGAGATGAGTGCAATTGTGCGGTAGTTTGAGCATTCGTTGGCATTGCCTTGCTTTGGGATTGGAATGAAAACACCTTTTCCAGTCCTGTGGCCACTGCTGACTTTTCCAAATTTGCTGGCATATTGAGTGCAGCACTTTCACAGCATCATCTTTCAGGATTTGAAATAGCTCAACTGGAGTTCCATCACCTCCACTAGCTTTGTTCATAGTGATGCTTTCTAAGGCCCACTTGACTTCACATTCCAGGATGTCTGGCTCTAGGTCAGTGATCACACCATCATGATTATCTAGGTTGTGAAGATCTGTTTTGTACAGTTCTTCTGTGTATTCTTGCCACCTCTTGTTAATATCTTCTGCTTCTGTTAGTTCCATACCATTTCTGTCCCATCTTTGGGATTACCATTATAGAGCCCATCTTTGCATGAAATGTTCCCTTGGTATCTAATTTTCTTGAAGAGATCTCTAGTCTTTCCCATTCTGTTGTTTTCCTCTATAGTTCTAGCTGAACTACTTCTCACCTCCGCAGTGACTTACCTGTGTACCATTATTTAACATACGTGGTCATATTCTTTTCTTTGGGGAAATCTTCCCCCCAAAATTGAATTCTCTATATTTCTTTTTGTCTTATCCTATGGGGTCATGAGTTGGAAAGATGGATTTTTTTGGAGGTTGCTTTTTACATTGATTTAGTTTTAAACTCTTTGATATAATTTTAAACTTACAAAAGATACACAAATAAGGAGGAATTCCCACACACATTTTATTCTGACTCTCCAGTTTTTTAATATTTTTCCATTTGTTTGTATGTATATTTAATAGTAGATAAAATATTTTATTTGTATTTATTTTTTATCAACCACAAAATATTTCACTCTATTCTCTTCTTGCTTGTCTACTATCATTTTTATCTGTCTTCCTCTGTATGTAAATTTCTCCCATTTCTCACTTCATGTAATATTTTCTCTGTCTTCATTTTTCTTCCATGTGAATAAGATAAGCCTAGATTTTTTTTTTTTTAATTAAGCTGGGGAGGTATTTGGGGGCTAATATTTTCCTCTCTGGTGTTCTCCAAGCCTCCTGGATTTGTAGCTTGGTATCTGTTCTTGTCCATTTTATTTTTCTTTCATCCTGGTAGTCCTATTACAAATATGTCACAAAGTGTGAAACTAACCCCATTCTTGGATTTTAATTTTCTTTTTTTCTGTTATGCTTTATCCTTGCATTTCTGTTTGGAGAGTTTTCACTGACCTATACTCATGCTTACCCAATCTGCCACATCAAGTTTAATAGAGTAGAGTACATCATAATGGTATAAGCACTTTTTATTTTATTTATTTTTTAGAAAAATTTTTGACTTGTAGTATTTTAGGTGAATTCTTTTTTTTTTTTTTTTGTCCATTGCTCTGCTTACTTTACTCAGTTGTTCTTACACGTCTACTTTTTTTATTAGAATTCTTAATAAATTATCTATCTAGCAGTTCCAAAGTCTGTGTCACATTTTATTTTGCTTCTGATGACTTCTTTGTCGTCTCAGATTGCTTTTGTTTATTGTGTTTTGGTATGACTTGTAATTTTCTCTTGAAAGGCAAATAAGTATCAATTAATGTGATTGCAGCCATGAAATTAAAAGACACTTACTCCTTGGAAGGAAAGTTATGACCAACCTAGATAGCATATTCAAAAGCAAAGACATTACTTTGCCAACAAAAGTCCATCTAGTCAAGGCTATGGTTTTTCCAGTGGTCATGTATGGATGTGAGAGTTGGACTGTGAAGAAGGCTGAGCACCGAAGAATTGATGATTTTGAACTGTGGTGTTGGAGAAGACTCTTGAGAGTCCCTTGGACTGCAAGGAGATCCAACCAGTCCATTCTAAAGATCAGTTCTGGGTGTTCATTGGAAGGACTGATGCTAAAGTTGAAACTCCAGTACTTTGGCCACCTCGTGTGAAGAGCTGACTCATTGGAAAAGACTCTGATGCTGGGAGGGATTGGGGGCAGAAGAAGGGGATGACAGAGGATGAGAAGGCTGGATGGCATCACCGACTCAATGGACGTGAGTCTGAGTGAACTCCGGGAGTTGGTGATGGACAGGGAGGCCTGGCGTGTTGTCATTCACGGGGTCGCAAAGAGTTGGACACAACTGAGTGACTGAACTGAACTGAACTGAAGGTAAATTGGTCTGTTATGTGAGGATTTATGTTAATTTCATTAGTAGTGGGCTCCATTAATATTTGTTCTGCCTATAGATGCCAGAGGTTTCAGATTATATTTTTGTCCATGTTATGTCTCTTCTCTTGATTTGGGACTTCCCTAAGTACTCTCAGAGAGAATTAACACCTTGCTGCATTTCTACCTGTAATCCACTGCTGTGCTAGTAGTAAGGATAGGAAAGAGGGCAATCTATAGTTTTTAAGCAAATTTCCACCTTTTAGACAGTAGACCTTATGGAGAAGATTCTGAATTTATTTCAGTAATCACTCTCCCCCTCCTCCTGCCACAGTCAGGAGGGGTTTTTCTTGGATACTCCATGAGAATCTAGGGTGGTTCCTATCGTTCAGTAGCTAAGTTGTGTCTAACTCTTTGTGAAGGTTCTCACAGCAAGAATATTGGAGTGATTTGTCTTTCTCTCCTCCAGTGGACCACGCTTTGTCAGAACTCTCCACTGTGACCTATCCATTTGGGTGGCTGGCCCTGCACAACCTGGCTCATAGCTTCATTGAGTTACGTAAGCCATAGTTCCTGTATGTAAATCTAACTAATATGATGGGTCTCTCTTAAAATTCCAGCCTCCAGGAATTTTTCACTCTAAAGTTGATTTCTACCAATTTATGGCTTCTGATACAATTAAACAAATCTTAGCTGTATCTCTTTGAACTTGACCATTTCTCCAGATTTGGGAGTAGTAGCATGTCCAATGGAGAAGGCAATGGCAACCCACTCCAGTACTCTTGCCTGGAAAATCCCATGGATGGAGGAGCCTGGTAGGCTGCAGTCCATGGGGTCGCTAAGAGTCAGACACGACTGAGCGACTTCACTTTCACTTTTCACTTTCATGCACTGGAGAAGGAAATGGCAACCCACTCCAGTATTCTTGCCTGAAGAATCCCAGGAATGGGGGATCCTAGTGGGCTGCCGTCTATGGGGTCGCACAGAGTCGGACATGACTAAAGTGAGTTAGCAGCAGCATGTCCAAGTCGTGTCACTTTTCTCTAGGTCTAAGAAAAGCTGATGTTCACTTTATCCAACATTTGCTGTCACAAAGATGAAAATGACAACTTCTGAACTTTCTAGTCAATGATAAAACTAGAAGTATTCTTTTTTTTTTTAATTCTTAATACCTATTGATAATTTTCTAAGTCCTTTATTCTTTCTATATGAACCTTTTGTCATTATTTTGGGAGGAAATGCTGCTTCTCTGCATCTATTCATTTGTGTATATATATATATTTTAAAGTCAGTCTGATGGATTTTTCTTGCATTTAGTAAGATGAAATTCAATAAATATTTATTTTGATATGCAAGTTGTTCCAGATTTATCCATTGCAAACCTCATCACAATAATTTATGAAAAGTCTCCATGATACTTGAAATTTCATTTGTTTTTGACACAACGTGAGGTCCCTATCTCAACTTTTATTCCTCTGCCTTACTGTAGAAATCAGGCATCCTCTAAAATGTAATTCCTTTAAGTATAGATTGCTATTTAGAAGCTGAGATCTGGACTTCTAGAGCTAAAATCTGGTCATTTTCCTTGTGGTCATTTTCATCTTTACAACAAAAAGCTGGATAGTGAAAAAGCATGGAGCACTCATACATAGTACAATATGTACTTTGAAACGTTTGCAAAGTGAAAGAATGCATTTAAAAATAACCACCTGTTGTTGACTGCACTTACAGGAAATGTCCAGAATAAGCAAATACATAGGTACAGAAAGTAGGTTATGAATTGTCAGGGGCATGTGAGTGGGAGGGTATGGCTGCTGTTGGGTATAGGGCTTCCTTCTGAGGTGAAAATGATGTTCTAAAATTACATTTTGTGTATGGATGCCAACTCCATGGATAGAGTAAGAATCTCAAATTTTTGTACTTTGAACTATGGATTTAACTGTATGTCAGTTATATCTCAGTAAAGTCACAATTCTTTGGCAATGCCAAAGAATGTTCAAACTACCACACAATTCTACTCATTTCACATGCTAGCAAAGTAATGCTCAAAATTCTCCAAGCCAGGCTTCAACAGTTCTTGAACCATGAACTTCCAGATGTTCAAGCTGGATTTAGAAAAGGCAGAGAGACCAGAGATCAAATTGCCAACATCTGCTGAATCATCAAAAAAGCAAAAGAGTTCCAGAAAAACATCTATTTCTGCTTTATTGACTATGTCAAAGCCTTTGACTGTGTGAATCACAACAAACTGGAAAATTCTTAAAGAAATGGGAATACCAGACCACCGGACCTGTCTCCTGAGAAATCTGTATGCAGGTCAAGAAGCATCAGTTAGAACTGGACATGGAACAACAGACTGGTTCCAAATCAGGAAAGGAGCATGTCAAGGCCGTATATTGTCACGCTGCTTATTTAACTTATATGCAGAGTACATCATGTGAAATGCCAGGCTGGATGAAGTACAAGCTAGAATCAAGATTGCCAGAAGAAATATCAATAACCTCAGATATGCAGATGACAACACCCTTATGGCAAGAAAGCAAAGAGGAACTAAAGAGCCTCTTGATGAAGGTGAAAGAGGAGAGTGAAAAAGCTGGCTTGAAACTCAACATTCAAAAAACTTACCATTCAGAAAAATAAGATCATGGCATCTGGTCCCATCACTTCATGGCAAATATATGGGGAAATAATGGAAGCAGTGACAGAATTTATTTTGGGGGGCTCCAAACTCACTGTGGATAGTGACTGCAGCCATGAAATTAAAAGATGCTTGTTCCTTCAAAGAAAAGCTATGACCAACCTAGACAGCATATTAAAAAGCAGAGATATTACTTTGAAGACAAAGGTCCATCTAGTCAAAACTATGGTTTTTCCAGTCGTCATGTAAGGATGTGAGAGTTGGACTACAAAGAAAGCTGGGAGCTGAACAATTGATGCTTTTGAACTGTGGTGTTGGAGAAGACTCTTGAGAGTCCCTTGGACTGGACAGAGATCCAGCCAGTCCATCCTAAAGGAAATCAATCCTGAATATTCATTGGAATGACTGATGCTGAAGCTGAAACTCCAATACTCTGGCCATCTGATGCGAAGAACTGACTCATTGGAAAAGACCCTGATGCTGGAAAAGATTGAAGGCAGGAGAAGGGGACGACAGAGGATGAAATGGTTGGATGGGGTCACTGAGTTGATGAACATGAGTTTGAGAAAGCTCCAGGAGTTGGTGATGGACAGAGAAGCCTGACATGCTGCAGTCCATGGGTTAGCAAAGAGTCAGACATGACTGAGCGACTGATCTGAATTTAAAGTCACTATGGGAAAAGATTGAACTGTCTATAAACTGTTTTATAGAAAATTGATATCTTTATAGTATCTTTTTAAATTAAATTTATTTATTTTAATTAGAGGCTAATTACTTTACAATATTGTATTGGTTTTGCCATACATCATCATGAATCCACCACGGGTGTACACATGTTCCCAATCCTGAACCCCCCTCCCACCTCCTTCCCCATACCATCCCTCTGGGTCATCCCAGTGCACCAGCCACAAGCTTCCTGTATCCTGCATCAAACCTGGACTGGCAACTCGTTTCATACACGATATTATACATGTTTCAATGCCATTCTCCCAAATCATCCTCCCCCTCCCTCTCCCACAGAGTCCAAAAGACTGTTCTGTATATCTGTGTCCCTTTTGCTGTCTCCCATACAGGGTTATCATTACCATCTTTCTAAATTCCATATACATGCATTAGTATACTGTATTGGTGTTTTTCTTTCTGGCTTACTTCACTCTGTATAATCGGCTCCAGTTTCATCCACCTCATTAGAACTGATTCAAATGTATTCTTTTTAATGGCTGAGTAATATTCCATTGTGTATATGTACCACAGCTTTCTTATCCATTCATCTGCTGATGGACATCTAGGTTGCTTCCATGTCCTGGCTATTATAAACAGTGCTGCGATGAACACTGGGGTACACGTGTCTCTTTCAATTCTGGTTTCCTCGGTCTTTCCATCCTTGAACATGTGTATTACTTTATTTAGTGCTCATTCATTTATTTCAATAGTTTCCTTGTGTTTGGTGTAGAGGACATGCAATCTGTTGTTTCTTCCTAAATAGTTTCTTATTTAGATGCTTTTTAAATAGCCCCTTTAAAAATTCTAATTTTCTCTTTGTTTGAAGCTAGTGTATAGAATCGGAATTGATGGTTGTTTATTTTCTATCATTCAACCATGTTAATTTGCATTAAGTATTAGTAGTACTTTTATGAATTTTGTAGAACTTCACACAATAATTTTATTTCTGAAATTAAGGACAATTTTGTTACTTCTGTTCCAGAGTTATCTTTTTTTTTTCTTTCTTCAATGCAGACAAGGACATATATTACAATGCAATAAAGACACTTTTACTTTGTTTCAAATTTAAGGGAGAAATATCTGATGTCACCAATAAGTATGAGGGGCTTCCCTGGTAGCTCAGTCGGTAGAGAATCAGCCTGTAGTGCAGGAGACCAGGGTTCGATTCCTGGGTGGGGAGGATCCCCTGGAGAAGGAAATGGAAACCCCCTCCAGTATTCTTGCCTGGAAATTCTCATGGACAGAAGAGCCTGGAGGGCTACAGAGCATGGCGTTGCATGAGTTGGACATGACTTACTAACTAAACCACAGTAAGTATGATGTTAGCTGTAAGTTTGTTACAGATGCTCTTTATCAGACCAAGAATATTTTCCCCTCTATTGACAATTTGTATTATAAATTAATGTTGAATATGTCAAATGCTTTTCTGTATCTATTTAAATTTTCATTTTCTCTTCTTTATTTTGGTGAATTACTTTGCTTGATTTGTATATATATATTGGAGAAGGCAATGGCACCCCACTCCAGTACTCTTGCCTGGAAAATCCCATGGACAGAGGAGCCTGGTAGGCTGCAGACCATGGGGTCGCGAAGAGTCGGACACGACTGAGCGACTTCACTTTCACTTTTCCCTTTCATGCATTGGAGAAGGAAATGGCAACCACTCCAGGGTTCTTGCCTGGAGAATCCCAGGGACGGGGGAGCCTGGTGGGCTGCCGTCTATGGGGTCGCACAGAGTCGGACATGACTGAAGCGACTTAGCAGCAGCAGCATGTATATATATATATACATATATGTACAGATATACATATATCTGGAGAAGGACATGGCAACCCACTGCAGTATTCTTGTCTGGAGAATCCCATGGACGGAGGAGCCTGGTGGACTACAGTAGTTTAATTATATATATATTAAATTACTTTTCCTTGGGAAAACCCACTTAGTCATGATGTATATTTTATATGTTACTGATTTGATATGCTAATATTCTCCTTAGGATTTTTGTATTTATATTTATGAGGTTCCTTTGCTCATCATAATTCTTATTTCTTTTACTATCTTGATAAATTTTAACACCATTATATTGACCTCAGAAAAGGAGCTGGAAAATGTTTCCTCTTCCATTTTCTGAAGGAATTCTTATATGATTTTATTTCTTTTATAATGTTGTTTCAAAATGTTTAGAGTTAATTTACTTGAGCTGGTGTTATCTTGGTTGGAGAAATTTTAATTACAAAGACAGCATCCTTAAGTAAAATAGGAATTTGCAGATGTTTACTTTATTTTGATTTTGGTTAAAATTATTAATATATTTCGATTTATTTTTATTATTTTTACAATTTCCGTTTTTTCCAGATTTTCCTCATCTTTTCCCCACCTTTCCTTCTTTCTCTTGGGTTTTTTCCTAGGTTATCTAGGGATTATAATATGTGTTTTAAACTTATCATTGACAAGTAGAGTTTATATTTTACTACTTCCAATAAGTGACAAAGACTGCAAATGAATCATATAGTTCCTTTTACACCCATTCCATTGTGTTATTTTTATTATATATACCTTCTATATGCATTGTGAAACCCACAGTGCATTGTTATAATAATCATTATATATTTGAAAGACTGAATTAGAAAAACATTGAAAAGAATAGTATAAAGTATAATGCATTCTATGTTTACCATATAATGATCATTTCCTGTGCTTTTTATTCCTTCCTGAAATTCAATTCTTCAACCTAAACAACTTTCTTTAGTATCTTATATAATATGTATTTGTTTATGATGCTGTCTAGCGTTTTTTATAGCATGGAAAGGAAAACAAATGTCAAACCACAATTGTATATTCAGTGAAACATTCTTCAAACATGAGTTCCATGCAAAGATATACAAAAATTGTAGGTATTAACCTTCAGAGGACTAATATTTCAGTACTATTTATACCATTAGGGCCAAAAGCAGGAAAATGACTCTTTAGCTATATTTGCTTTTCCTTTTGTATATAGTAATAAAAATTCCTGGCTCTAAAGAGCTTCATTCAAAGAAACAGAGAAATCTATTAAGATGGTAGGTGGAAAAAATTGTAATGCAGATGCAAAATATACATACATACCAGGTGGCTTAGTGGTAAAGTATCCATCTGCCAATGCAGGAGATGCAGGAGACGCAGGTTTAATTCCTGGGTCTGGATGATTTCCTGGGGGAGGAAATGGCAACCCACTCCAGTGTTCTTGCCTGGAAAACCCCATGGACAAAGGAGCCTTGTGGGTGATAGTCCATGGGGTTATAAAGAGTCAGACATGACTGAGCAACTGAAGTGAGCGAATTATGCTTCTAAAAATATTTTCTTTGATTTAAACAATTGATGTTTTAAAACATCAATTGTTTATTAAATTTAATTTTAACAAAATGTTTCTAATTGCATATTTTATTTAAAAATTCAGCCTTCCTATTTCTATTGAGAAATCTGAAAATCTTACAACATTGCTGCTGCTGCTAAGTCGCTTCAGTCGTGTCTTACTCTGTGTGACCCCATAGACAGCGGCCCAACAGGCTCCTTTCCCTGGGATTCTCCAGGCAAGAATTCTGGAGTGGGTTGCCATTTCCTTCTCCAATGCATGCATGCATGCTAAGTCGCTTCAGTTATGTCTAACTCTGTGCGACCCTATGGACAGCAGCCCACCAGGCTTCTCCGTCCATGGGATTCTCTAGGCAAGAGTACTGGAGTGGGTTGCCATTCCCTTCTCCAGCTTACAACACCAGACCCTTATATATAATCTTAACACTTAGTTGGATCTTGAAAAACCCAGTTCTTGACAAGGCTATCTCATCTATCAGTGAAACTGGGTCTTATAAGTTAACAGGTCTCTGAAACCATTCCCAAAATGGAAAATTCTGAACACAAAAATCCTGAGGTAGGTGGAAGAATAGAAAAAGTAACTAAAATGATAGAGAATTGTTTAGCAAACAATATGTATTTCTAGATAGTTATAGCACTAAATGAGTGAACACTATGCTTCTCACCACCTTTCACTCCCTTTGCATTCTTGCTCTCTTGAAATTTAAGCCCTAGTTATGAACAATGAATCCATAGACAAAGAGGAGGCAACAAGTACATGATAAAATTGTAATTCTGTACATATTATTATGTAAACTATGTTATATAAGAGCTGAGACTTTGGAGAATTTTTAAGATAATATTTAATCTGGCATGTTATAGTTCAAGATAGTCTGTGGCTGGTTATTTTATAAAAACAATCTCATTCTTCTAGATAAAATAATTTCAAATAAAGAGAAAAAATTGCATGTATGCTTTTAAAGAAATTTATAAAATTTGTGGGCATGGCATATTATTTATTTATGTAGATAGTTAGACACAGATAGACACAGATAGATGGATGGATGGGTCAATAGATAGATAGATAGACTTGATTTACCCAAACCATGTTCCTTTATCTAGTTATTAGACCAAATGACAGCTCATGTTTTTTCTGATATTTTGGTAAGTTCTGTTTCACTTTGATAATGGAAAAGAAGATTTTAGGGTCTATACCATGCCTGTGTAACTGTAAAGCTTTATGAACTTCCTCCCTGTAGAATGGAACTTTACAATCTACCTTTTGATTACATTCTTAAGTAATATGACTCACATATTTAAATATAAAAATATTTAAAAATAGAAACATTCCAACTGATGATAACATTTTCATAACTAAAAATGAGTTGTTGATAGCCTATGATAGAAAATAGGCTATCATATAATATGAATGAATATTTCAAATTTCAAGTAAAATATTTGACTATGGAACTCACCCAACATACTATGTTTGAATACTGCAAAGTTTAACATGTGCAGAGAAATTGATAACAAAATTTTATGCAATACCAAAAAACATATACAATAACTAGATATTTTAGCTTATTAGAATTCCATCCAAGAATGAGGGAAAATATTAAAATTCTAGTGCAGTTACTTAAAATAAGTGTACAATTTCGCTGTTTTCATACTGGATTTTTCAATTTGTTTTGACATTGGATTCACACAGCCTTAGGCTGTTTTCTTGTTTTCTTATAAAATAGACAACACTGCAATAAAAAAAATAGCTAGTATTTTAGTTTTATATACAAAGATAAAGAACTTGTTACATATTTGGATGCATTTTCTTCCTCCCATTCCTACAATCTTTTGATAACTTTATTATAATCTGTGAAGTTTAAATATAATTGAGACCTGGGCATTCATATGATTTGCCTGCAGAAAACTTGACGAAAATTTTATTTGGTAAGAATGACTCACTTAGACACTTTGTAATCTAAGACACATTTCAAATCTATGTCCTATACACAACCCCATCATTCAGCAAATCTTTACTCCTAAAAGGTGCAATTGGCTAAAAATATAGGACATTATTTCATTTTAGAAATCTGCCCTATTTTTTTTTTCATCTAGCCTTTCAGGAGCCTTACCTCATTTTATATTATCATTATTGATGTCTCTAAAAATAACCTCATATTTATATGTATAGTCTGAAGCTCTTACTTGTATATGCACAAAGCTTTGTTGCCACCTCAAACTCACTATGTGCAAAATTTAACGCCTCCATTTTGTTCGCCAAGATTCATTCGCATTCCAGCTAACCCAATTCTGTCAATGAGCTTATTTCATATGACTTCCTGGATTCCCTATCTAGAAAACTTGGCCATATTTGATATATTCTTCTTTTTAAAGCTATGTTTATGTTCTGTATGGCCCTGAATCCTGCTAATAATTTCTTTAAAATAATTTGATCTTTCTCCATATCTATCAGAGTTTCCAGGAACACTGACACCATTATCTTCTACATAAATAATTGTAACAGACTAAATTTCAACTTCCTTCTATATTAACCATGTTAAATTATTTAATCTACTGCCCCAGGCTCTTATGAACAATGATTTTCAAGAAAAAAAATCACATGATTAAATATTTATTAAATAAATATCTACTCTCTTGCACATTTTAGGAAGACTAATAATTTAGGAAGCTAATATTTTTATAAACTTTAAATAGTTGCAAATAACATGTTTATTTCATTGTGAAGTTCTGTCTTAAAGCACTATTTAAATGTATCAAGAAATGCAAATACCATAATAATTTTGCTTGCTTCTTGGAAGAAAATGTATGACAAACCTAGACAGCATATTAAAAAACAGAGACATATACTTAGCCAACAAAAGTCCATATAGTCAAAGCTGTGGTTTTCCCAGTAGCCATGTATGGATGTGAGAGTTAGACCATAAAGGAGGCTGAGCACCAAAGAATTGATGCTTTTGTACTGTGGTGCTGTGGAAGACTCTTGAGAGTCCCTTGGACTGCAAGGATATCCAAGCAGTCCATCCTAAAGGAAATCAGTCCTGAATATTCATTGGAAGAGCTGATGCTGAAGCTGAAGCTCCAATATTTTGGCCACCTAATGCCAAGAGCTGACTCATTGGAAAAGACCCTGATGCTGGGAAAGATTAAGGACAGGAGGAGAAGGGGACGACAGAAGATGAGATGATTGGATGACATCATTGACTCAATGAGCATTGAGTTTGAGCAAACTCGAGGAGATTATCCTCTAAATCTAATGATTTTTCTCAAATCCATTGTATTTATTTTTATATTATTTAAAAATGTTAAATGTCCATTTTCAGCATTTTGTATTTCTTATGGCATTATTCATGATTATTTCAGTTCCAATTCAGGCTTCATTTCTGAGATGACTTTCTAAATTTTTTCTATGTATTTTCTGTCATATACCTTTCATATATTTGTTCAAGTATATTTCTTTATTTTATTTATGACTTAATTGTTAAGAGTTTATATTATTTTTGTATTAATTTTAACACCAGTTGAAATATTAAGATATGTTAAAAACTGTTTATTGAGCAGGACACTTTGTTAGACCTTCAATTTTTTTAGGGATATTATTCTGATTTTTATTATTCTTTATTTCTCTGTACTAATGGGGGCTTCCCTGATGGCTTGGTGGTAAAGAATCTGCCTGCCAATACAGTAGACACAGATTTGATGTCTGGGTCGGGAAGATCCCTGGGAGACAGAAATGGCAACCCACTCTGGTATTCTTGCCTGGGAAATCTTATGGACAGAGGAGCCTGGGGGGCTACAGTCCTCTGGTTTGCAAAAGAGTTGGACACAACTTAGCGACTAAGCAACAGCAATCTCTATAGAAATCAACCAAAAGTATTTATCCGTTGCTCATTTTAAAGTGAGATTAGTGTTCCTGTGGTTTTTAGACACTATTTGTGAATATTCATGTGGATATTACCTCTATCACTCTAGAGATTTTTTTTCTTCTGTTATTTTCATAAAATACTCAAACATGTTCACATGCATTTTGGAGGTACCTCTCACTTTTTTCTCTGCACCTCCTTTGTCTTCATTTTGATCATACGTCAACACTTTTTCTTCAGTGTAGGGTCTTATCCTGATGTAAGCTTTGGTTTTTTACAATTTTTTTTTTGTTTGTTTGTTTCTTAAATATCACAGGGCTCAGACAGCTTCAGTCCTTTCTTCCAACAGCCTCCTTTCAAACACTCATAAACTTAGGCCTGAAAACTCCCTCTCAGTTTTGGATGCTCTTCTCAGTTTGAACCGGGACACTTGGCGGTGAATACCTTTTGTGGTTTGTGGTATGTGGTTTGTGGATTCCCCAGAGCTGTAAGGGTTTTCTCTTTAGTTTCCTTTCTGCAGTTTCTGATTTCATGTGAGTCTTATAGATTTGACTCCACACATATATTTTTGAGTTCCTAAAACCATACCGTCACTAGATTTTTAGATAGATATTTTCCTTGGGGTTTCCAGTTTTTCTGTATTAATGTTTGGTAGGATTGGGGTGGGGTTTTTTGGTTGTTTTTGTTTTGGTTGTTTGATTGGTCGGTTAGTTTCTTTTAAATTAGGAGATTGGAGGAGATTCACCAACCGTTTAATTATTGCATCAATCTTTCCAGGATCCCAACCTGGCCTATTTTTGGTAGGAAGTTCTCAGAGATGGTGGGCTGTTTGTATACAATCACCTGTTTATTGCTTTTGAAAGTAATAAATTCTTCCAGTTTTATCTGAAGAATCACTTACTGTAATTAACTCTGAACATTTTTATCACTTTACAATAATAGAATTTCAACATCCAATGCATATTAAATTTCCAAAAAATTTAAAGGATGAATTATTTGTGTTTTTGGCATTTTACCATTTGACCTTCTGTAAATCTAAATTTTGTATATGTATCCAGAATGGATGCATATACACAAAAGTTCTTAGTTTAACTGTGAAGCTAGCATAATCAAATTGTTATTACAAATGTATCTTTCATAATGCATGAAGCAGAGACTAAGGCAAGTGTTAATGCTCAGCAATACCTTTAAGAGTCACACACACACACACACACTTTCATAGGATGTAATCTCCAAAAATCTTTTCAACTATAATTATCTCGTTTACAATTACTTTCAGTGACAATGCATATGCTCTCATTTATTTTATATTTTTAAATTGGAAAAGACACTGATGCTGGGAAAGATTGAGGGCAAGAGAAGGAGACCACAGAGAATGAGGTGGTTGGATGGCATCACCGACTCAATGGACATGAGGTTGAGCAAACTCTGGGAGACAGTGAAAGACGGGAAGCCTGGTGTGCTACAGTTTGTGGGTCACAAAGAGCCAGACACAACTTAGCAACTTAACAACAACAAATGTGTATTCATATTACAGACAAAACTAAAATTTAATATGAGATTTCCATATCTGAAAGTTTACACTAAATATAATGCCATCCCATCAGATATTTAACCTTCTTCCATAACTAACTTTATTTTTGTCTCTTGCAATCAATTTACATAAAACCAAACATTTCTCTTTTAATCTGAACCAGTCCTATTAATATACATTAATACCACTATATATACATTTACACTTATATATATGGTAGAGCTATTAAGTTTATCACAAACAAATATCTAGTTTCTTAAATTATTATCCAACCCAAACAATTATTAGTTGTTAATGCAACTTTTTCCTGCCTCTACTCTGGCTGATCTACATTCTACTCTCAAAACAGCAGTGGCAGAAGTCTTTTTAAAACTTTAAATCAAACCATATTTCTCTTTTACTCAAACCATCCAGTAGCTCCACACTTCACTCAGAGTAAAAGCAAACACTGTCTTTATGATCCCAATAGTATTCATACTACAAGATCTGGCCTTCCTTCATCTTTCTAATCCTGTCTCCCAGTCACTCACATGGCCAACAATGGCCAGCTTCATGGACATACAATTTATGTCATTATACAGGACTGTTTGCTCAAAGGGACCCCATACTGTAATTCTCCCTTGTAACCACCTTTAAATTCTTAACAGTTTAATTTTACATAGATTATATAACTGGCCCTGCTGGTCATTTTGGTATTTCTTGAATATGCCAGTTATTACCACTGTTTTTAATAAGTTGTTCCCATTTTCTCAAGCCTTTACCACAGCTGCCAAACCTAATCTTAATACCCTGGTAAAAACTACAGCTATTCCATTATCATCAACCACGTTGAATTTCAGATTCCTTATTACCATACTTGACATTTTTCTTTTTTCTATAATCCATAGTGCCTTGCAATTTTCTTATTTACTGTGGTTTTGTTTTCTTTTGCTTTATTATATCCCTCCATTTTCTTGTCTGTAGACTTACACAAAGGCAGGATCTTTTGTTCACTAACATAGTGCAACCTCAAAGAAGCATGCTTGGTATAAGTAGGACTTCGGTAAATCTTTGTTAAAAAATGAATCAATTTAGTCCTCTTAACTAGGATTTGGCCTGTGTACTTTTACTCCGTTAGCCTTTGTAGTTTACTTTAGAACATATTATGCCCAAATACATACTCTATCATTGCAAAAATTTTGCTGTTTGGGTCCCAGTTTCCTAAATATCATTTCCTTGATCAAAAGAATGGCATCCATCTAGAAATTAAAACACTTCTTTTGACTTTAGAAAAACAGACAGATATTTTATTAAGAACTTTGCAATATGCTTTTTAAACTTTGTAATCTCTCCTAATAAGAATCAGAAGATAAGAACTCTAGACTAGACAAATGATATTACTGCTTATATAGCAATGCAAAAAAAAAAAAAAAATCACACTTTCATGAGGCCCTAGTTTCTTTACTTGTTATGTGAAAGTCAGTACAATGCAAGGGTTAAAATGAACATCTGTGGAGTCAGTTTACTTGGGTTGTTTCCCAATTCTACCATTCTAGCTGTGGGATGGTGAGAAGTTATCTACTTTCTGTGGCTTGGTTTCCTCATTAAATGTAAAGGGGGTGACAATAGAATGTAAAGGGGGTAACAATATTTGTTATTGACATTAAATGTAAAGGGGGTAATAATAGAATAATAGAATGTAAAGGGGGTAATAATATTAATAGAGGGGGTAATAATAATAGAATGGAAAAGGGCGTAATAGAATAATAGAATGTAAAGGGGTAATAGTATTTGTTATTGACATTAAATGTAAAGAGGGTAATAATAGAACTTTTTCAGAGTTGAAGTTTTAAGGACTAAATGGATTCATCAGCATAGCACACTCCAAACAGGCAAATACTAAACACATACTAAACAGGAATGTATGAGATGCTGTATAAATGTATTAATATTATATGTAAAATGGGAATATCATTATTTACGTGCTGTGAACATCTTTGGTTCTTGTGAAACTCAAAAATAATACAGTGAAAAATAGAATTTAAAATTTATGAAGAATCATAAAACATATTATATTGATTCAGTTTAATGACTATCATAAAATGATATTTCCTTAAAAAATTGGCTTTAAAATTAAATCTTTACTGTGGTTTATCTCCTCTCTCTATGTCCAACATGCTTACCTCTAAGATGACAGGTGCATTTTGTGGATTGTTATCTGGACATTAGAAATTTGAGAATTTATCAAGCCTCTATGATTCATGTGAAGTAGAGGGTAATATAGATATGGTCTCTAAATGTGACAGAGGAGAAGGAGACTATTGTTTGGGATTTAGATTTGTATATAAGCACAGTGTTATAGATAACCATTGGCTCCAGGTTTATTGAACAATGCCATTTCTTAGAGTACATTGGACTAGCACACAGAAGGACAGGGGAGTATTTGTTAGAACTGTTAGTAAAAAGGATCATTTTAGTTATCCTTATACAGCAATGTTGATTCAGACAATTTGATTTTTTAAGATATTGCAGAAAAATATTACACTGAGATCCCCCAGTTCTTCCTGTGCATTTCTAGTTTGCATTATCAAGCATTTGATTACAATTCAGTCACATGCTTTCTTTGGCTCTAGAAACTAATAATTTTTTTCACTAGATCAGAGTCCTGTGAGAACACTGACTAATAATTGAGCAGAGAATTAAGAGAAAAAGCATCACTTACTCTATTCAGCAAGGAATTTATTCTGTAACTCTGCAGGACTATGCAATTGACATGTAAAGTAATAGAACAAAGAGCCAAAATGAAATTTTATCAAGAGCTCACATTTCCAAAGTAGATTTGATAAGAGAAACATTCTTTATCTCCTAGGGACCCAGCTATGTTCCAGTTTGCCAAATAACCATCTGGAAAGCATGAGTACTGGAGAAATCAGATGCTAACTCTAAGGCCAGCTTAAGTCACAGTTGTGGGATAGTTAATATGTGATTGGTTCTGAGCAGATAATTTATTTGATAAATTACTAAGCTATGAATATGTTCAGATGCATGTTAATAAATCCAGTTTTCACAAATGAAGACCAAATCAAGCAGAGATTTAAACCATAAATAAAACCAGAAAAAAAATTATACAGTTATTTTGGTGTACCAGGATTTGGCATCCCCCTAAAGACCAAGGAGCATACACTTGCCTTAAATATGTCTTCATTCAATGTTATGGCTAACATGTAGCTTAGTTTTAAGATACTTTTGTCTTTACCATTAGCTAGGTAAATGTCATTGGAAAACTTAATTTTTTAAAATTTCAGTTATCTAATCTGTAAAATAATAGTGATTTTTTTTGTCTATATAAAGTGGACTAGAAATCTCATTCTAAATCTGTCATAAGAAATTTATTTTGGAAAAATTAATCACTTACTTGGAAATAAAGAAGAAAGAAAAATTTTGAAGTAATTTTGTGAAACTTTATTGACATAAAATTAAATGTGCGTGCTCGTGTCCCGTAGCTTAGTTGTGTCCAGCTTTTTGTGACACCATGGGCTGTGATGCACCAGGCTCCTCTGTCCATGAAACTTTCCAGGCAAATATACTGAAGTGAGTTTTATATTATATTGTACAATATAAGATATTCAATATTATGTCAATATAATTGGATATTTTTAAAATTAATGTTTTTATATAAAACAAGTATGTAATTACCTGATAACAATTATCAATAAACAAATAAAGTGAGTCTCTCCCCTACAAAAAAAAAAAGAAAAAATTGAGTAAAGTAAAACAAAAACCAATATGCTAAAGGTTTTGGAGGCAACAGAAAAAATGTGAAAAGATGCAAACATAAAGCATAAATAAATAGAGAGCAAGGAGTAGTTAAGACTTTGGGCCATAGCACCAAAGGAATAATGCTGACTCAAAAGTTATCCCACCCAAGTCACCATAACTATATGTTCCACATGTGAGTCTGAGGTCAAAGCCTTGCATAATTGTCTGTCCTGTACCTTCTGCATATCCTAACATAGAGCTAGCTAAGGATTCAGAATCCTCATAAGTCTCAGAAGATATATAAAATATATCACATACTGTGATTTAGCTTGATTTACAGTAATAGAAGTTTAGAGAGGAAAAGGTCATTGTAGGATACTGTGGTTTAGCTTAAATAATTAACCTACTTATGGGAAGTTGTTTCATATCAGAACAATCTCATTTATTATAAATACTGAATCTTGAAAATGTCACTTATAAATTCTATGATATAAATGAGTCATATGGAATACCAGGCTGAATATTTAAACAAATCATTTCAGGATAATTATCCAATACGACTTACCAGTGAACTTTCTTATTATGAAATGAAGCTAACTGAAGACATAATCACTGAATTATTAATCTCACATAATAATTATTCAATAAGTGAGTAGAAGGATATTGATGAAAGAAAGTCCATTTGCTGCTAACTATAGTGATGTTTCATGGAACTTTTAGCCTCTTTTGTGATTTTTTTAAAAAAGATATTATATTTTACTTAAACTCAAGTATGTGGATAATGACAGTTTAGAGGCTTATGAAATCCCTGAGTAGTTTATGTGGCTACCCAAAAGTGCTTTGGGGCCAAGATGTACTTTAGGTTGACATTCTATGTAATCATTTATATTATAATGAAGTGGGTCTACAAGGTATGTAGTAGATCAGAAAAAATTGATTTTTTTTTAAAGAATAACATCTTTTTATCCCTTCTTATGCCCTTACCCTCTCAGGTTACACAGTCTGTCAAAGCAATATATAGTTTCTACCTCCTGCTATGCTATTCTCAGTGGGTGCTTAGTAAGGTCAGAAAACTGAACAAACAAGAACAAAAGAATGGAAGAACATTTTTATTTAAAAAAAAAAAAAGGAAAGCATTTGGAAGAAATGGAAAAATAAGTATGGTTCATTTATGGAAGTACTTTGCAAGGCATGGTTCATGTGACATTAATTCTATGAAATACCTTTATCTGGCCACAATCAATTAAAAAAAAGTGCTATGTTCAAATATGTGTGGAAAATCTGCATATTATAACAGATTCTAAGACATATTTGCACATCCAGTCTTCTAAGACATGAAGAGAAGAGATTCATTTAAATTTGGTTAGCTATATGATACTTAAATGTGTTTGATCACAGAAGTCTTTCTAGCATTTGATTCCTTTTAATCAGGAATTCTGAGTATCAGGGTTCTGAGTATCATACTTTGGGAAAGTATGATAAATTAATTGGGGTATGATAATTAAAAGGGTCAAATTAATCATACTTTAAAGTTAAATTAATCATACTTTAAAGTTAAAGTTAATCATACTTTAATCAGGGTTCTGAGTATCATACTTTGGGAAAGCATGGTTTGGATGAGATAACCAAGTGCTGATTATTCCCTTCCAAAAAGCATTAAAAGGGCAAAATATATTCTGAAGATAAACATTGTATATTTGGCTTTCTCATGGATATTTATTCTATTTACAAAATTAAAAATGAGCAGCTATCTATGAGTCCTCCCACTAAAACTCGGACTCTTGTCACTCTAGATGGCTAGATGCTACTTTTATCCCTTGAATCTACATTAAAAATTAATGGCAGGACACTGAAAGACATGATATCCTTTTTCTCTACTAAATACACAGACAAGCAGAGTATAACTACTACCTCACTGCTCTCAGCTTTTGTAAATGTTGCACTGGCCTTGTGACCGAGAGAAAGAAGCACGGCTCACTTAGAGAAGGAGTCCAACAGAATTCCACTGCGAAAGCCAAATATCTGTGAATTTAACCAGTCAAACTTACCAACAGTGGAGGGAAGTGTTTTGACACTCATTAATTTTTCAGAGCAGAAGTATGTCCTCAACTCATAAATTTCAGATCTCATTGGAAAAGAAGAAAAAGGTTTTTCTCAATTCCTTACATAGAAATAAAAAAGCAATCTAACATGATTTCTAAACAAAGAAAGTGTCTGTTTTTACAGATGTTGTGTGCTCTCTCTTCATTCAGATATGGTGTCTGTTTTCAGAAAGGGGTGCATTGATCCTGGTGTATAATCCATAGCATTGAAAACCTTTAACACCATTGTCTTCAGATGTATATGTGCAGGCAGCTGCATTTTCTTTTAACTTCAGTATAAAAAGTATGCCCATTTTACCATTTCTCTTTTTCAGCAAGTATTCAGTTGTAACCAGAGTGGCCCTATATACTAACACTGAAATATAATCATTATGTTTGATGACAAAATAATTTTTTAAATTTTATTTTATTTTTAAACTTTACAATATTGTATTAGTTTTGCCAAATATCGAAATGAATCCGCCACAGGTATACCCGCGTTCCCCATCCTGAACCCTCCTCCCTCCTCCCTCCCCTACCCTCCTTCTGGGTCGTTCCAGTGCACCAGCCCCAAGCATCCAATACCGTGCATCGAACCTGGACTGGCGACTCGTTTCATACATGATATTATACATGTTTCAATGCTATTCTCCCAAATCTTCCCACCCTCTCCCTCTCTCACAGAGTCCATAAGACTGATCTATACATCGGTGTCTCTTTTGCAGTCTCGTACACAGGGTTATTGTTACCATCTTTCTAAATTCCATATACATGTATTAGTATACTGTATTGGTGTTTTTCTTTCTGGCTTACTTCACTCTGTATAATAGGTTCCAGTTTCATCCATCTCATTAGAACTGATTCAAATGTATTCTTTTTAATGGCTGAGTAATACTCCATTGTGTATATGTACCACAGCTTTCTTATCCATTCATCTGCTGATGGGCATCGAGGTTGCTTCCATGTCCTGGCTAACATCCATTTATGATAAAAACTCTCCAGAAAGCAGGAATAGAAGGAACATACCTCAACATAATAAAAGCTATATATGACAAACCCACAGCAAACATTATCCTCAATGGTGAAAAATTGAAAGCATTTCCTCTAAAGTCAGGAACAAGACAAGGGTGCCCACTTTCACCATTACTATTCAACATAGTTTTGGAAGTTCTGGCCACAGCAATCAGAGCAGAAAAAGAAATAAAAGGAATCCAAAGTGGAAAAGAAGAAGTAAAACTCTTAATGTTTGCAGATGACATGATCCTTTACATAGAAAACCCTAAAGACTCCACCAGAAAATTACTAGAACTAATCAATGATTATAGTAAAGTAGCAGGATATAAAATCAACACACAAAAATCCCTTGCATTCTTATACACTAATAATGAGAAAACTGAAAGAGAAATTAAGGAAACAATTCCATTCACCATTGCAACGGAAAGAATAAAATACTTAGGAATATATCTACCTAAAGAAACTAAAGACCTATATATAGAAAACTGTAAAACACTGGTGAAAGAAATCAAAAAGGACACGAATAGATGGAGAAATATACCATGTTCATGGATTGGAAAAATCAATACAGTGAAAATGAGTATACTACCCAAAGCAATTTATACATTCAATGCAATCCCTATCAAGCTACCAACGGTATTCTTCACAGAGCTAGAACAAATAATTTCACAATTTGTATGGAAATACAAAAAACCTCGAATAGCCAAAGCTATCTTGAGAAAGAAGAATGGAACTGGAGGAATAAACCTGCCTGACTTCAGGCTCTATTACAAAGCCACAGTTATCAAGACAGTATGGTACTGGCACAAAGACAGAAATATTGATCAATGGAACAAAATATAAAGCCCAGAGATAAATCCACGCACATATGGACACCTTATCTTTGACAAAGGAGGCAAGAATATACAATGGATTAAAGACAATCTCTTTAACAAGTGGTGCTGGGAAAACTGGTCAACCGCTTGTAAAAGAATGAAACTAGAACACTTTCTAACACCTTACACAAAAATAAACTCAAAATGGATTAAAGATCTAAACGTAAGACCAGAAACTATAAAACTCCTAGAGGAGAACATAGGCAAAACACTCTCTGACATACATCACAGCAGGATCCTCTATGACCCACCTCCCAGAATATTGGAAATAAAAGCAAAAATAAACAAATGGGACCTAATTAAACCTAAAAGCTTCTGCACAACAAAGGAAACTATTAGCAAGGTGAAAAGGCAGCCTTCAGAATGGGAGAAAATAATAGCAAATGAAGCAATGGACAAACAACTAATCTCAAAAATATACAAGCAACTCCTACAGCTCAACTCCAGAAAAATAAATGACCCAATCAAAAAATGGGCCAAAGAACTAAATAGACATTTCTCCAAAGAAGACATACAGATGGCTAACAAACACATGAAAAGATGCTCAACATCACTCATTATCAGAGAAATGCAAATCAAAACCACTATGAGGTACCATTTCACGCCAGTCAGAATGGCTGCGATCCAAAAGTCTACAAATAATAAATGCTGGAGAGGGTGTGGAGAAAAGGGAACCCTCTTACACTGTTGGTGGGAATGCAAACTAGTACAGCCACTATGGAGAACAGTGTGGAGGTTTCTTAAAAAACTGGAAATAGAACTGCCTTATGATCCAGCAATCCCACTGCTGGGCATACACACTGAGGAAACCAGAAGGGAAAGAGACACGTGTACCCCAATGTTCATTGCAAAATAATTTTTTTGATTTCTCATTTGATCATATTTGTTGTTGTTGTTTAGTCACCTAGTTGTGTCTGACTCTTTTGCAGCCCTATAGACTGTAGCCACCAGGCTCCACTGTCCATGGGATTTCCCAGGCAAATTTACTGAAATGGGCTGCTATTGCCTACTCCAGGGAACTCCCCAACCCAGGGATTGAACCTGTGTCTCTCAGTCTCCTGCACTGTGGGCAGATTCTTTACCACTGAGCCATGGGGAAAGTCCCTAATCATATTACATAAACTCAACCCCTCAGTCCCTCGTAGGCATCATTAAGGCAACCTCCAAGACTCTAGACACCAGTCCCTGATTCTGACTATCCTTCTTTCCTGACTTATTCAACTTTATGGTCACCTCTACCCTGACTTTCCAAAATTTGAGGTATATTTGTATCATACATTAAAATTAACTAAGGACTGTATGATCAGAAGGCATTTTGAATATCAGCTTTCTATTCCTGAAAAATCTACACAACAAGACTCATAATAAAATCTGTGGTAAGGAAAAACCTCTATGTCAGTTTATTCCACCATCCTCTCATGTCCTTTCTTGGTTGCACTGAAGAGGCTCAAAGTTAATCCTGGAATTGTAATTCAGAGGTCAGAGATCAGAGATGTCCGAAACAGGAACAGACTGGGAGGTCCATTTGGTCAACCTCTCAGCAGCTAGAAACTTACCTTGACAAGTAGGTAAACAAATCAAAACAAAAACAAAATACTTCTCTACAAAGTATATTTTTGATGAGCTGTCATAAATCTTTTTCAGGAGAAAAAGATAGCTGATTTGGGTTGCTTATTGTCATTGTTTTGAAAATTTCAGCCTCTAGGTCTCATTAAAAGATCTCCAAATTGACTCAGGCTAGGATTATTTGTTTGATTTTGCCTTCTTCAGTGTGAGCTGAAATTTTCCTAGTTCTTTAGTGATTTAGCTTATGGGGACAGACTATTCTGGGGGTGTTCAAAGAGTTTACACAAACTCTGTGAGTTAGAATGCCACTCTGCTTCCAAGAAATGTGGATACTGCCTTTGAAATTCCATATCAGAATGATCCATGCCTGGAAGGAATCCATTCTCAAGGTTAATGTTACAGCTCCTGCCACACTACTTTGCTTAATGAGTGGTGAAGGACCTTTCATCTCTGATGAGTTTTTTAGAGTCTAATTCCCACCCGGTGTTCTGCTTTACCCTGTAGCATCAACATATTTCCATGACTCTCATCTTTTAACTGACAGAGAAGTTGCTTCCAACACATTTTCCTCAATTGTTCTCAGTCACATTTGCCTGGTCAACTCCAGCTAATCCTTCCTCTCAGTTAGAAGTTTGAAATTCAAAGGAATAGTATCCTGACCCAAAGTCATGTGAAATGAGAATACAGTTGGTCTCTTATCTTTACTACTCAAATTATTGTTAGATGAAAGTTCAGCCTAGATAGATAGAATGTTATACTTAACTTTAAGAACTGCCTATATTTAAATAACATAGTTGTTGGTCTTTAAAAAATTACCCAGAACACAGAAGTAGTTTTTAGACAAAAGATAATAGTGATGTTTTTCTGTAGAATGTTAAATGTTCTTAGTATGCACTAAATGACCAAGTGCCACATTGCAGATGCTTTGAATGAAAAATAATAAACCCTGTGACTTTCTGGGCTTATGACAGTCACGTGTCCCAACATTCTTTCAGAAAAGTGTTACTGGAGGATCAGGGAACTCTCCTAGTTTGGTTGCTGCTTATCTGAATATACACACAACAGAAGGTAGTTTCAACCACAATGTCTCCCCCCATGTTCCCCCTGAGAATTGTCTTGAAGTTGTTTAGTTAAAAGCTTAAACAGTAAAGGAACTAGGAATGGTATTGAGGATTCTGTAAGGGAATAAAGAATTGAGGCAGGCCCCTGTGAATAGTCTGTTGTGACATATGAACACAATTATGGTCTCAAACTGACCGCTGAGAATCCATGAACCAGGAGTAGACTGTGAAAAGAGTTGGTGCCCTTTCGCTGAGAGAGCCTTGGTTTCTCTGCTACATTCATAGACAGTTCAGATTGAACAAAGAAAGACAAACATGCACACTGAATGTGTAACCAGTTCAGAGGAAGAAAGGTTAATTAATAGCAGAGATGGTAAGGTCACACTGAAATCCAAGAAAAGATATTCTAAGGACACCATGGAAAGGCAGAGCATAAAAATATCATAAAGGGCAACAGGCAAACAGAGTGGAGAAAAAGTCAGATTTCGTTAGAGTGTAGAGTTTAAATTTTTAAAGGGCTACTAGGATATGACCACAAAATTGTGAACCCCAGAGTTCACATCTTTCCCAAAGGGTTATATTAGTGAATTGGGAACAAATTTTTTATAATATTTTCATTTCTTCAGCTGTTTCATGTTCAAATGGACTCTAAAAATTGGTGGCTAATAGTATTATAATTGTTCTCTTCTTTTGTAAATTGTTGATTCACAGTGTGTTCATTTACCTATTATTATATTAATATTTTCTTACTTATTCCTCTGATGCATTTAAACTTTAATGATATAAATAATGTTTATCTTAAATATTCTGAATCATAGCTATTTTGTTTTTAATTGTGGCTTTCATACATTTGAAGTTGTGAAATTTTATGCTGGAAATCTATGAAACATTCTCCTTTGGAACACCTTCCATTGCTTTCAAATTCAGAAAATTCCTCTACCTTAAATATTTTATTTATACCTTTGCAGTATATAACACAGTTAGTATTATACAGAATCTAATTATTATGGAATCAAGATTGCTGGAAGAAATACCAATAACCTCAGATATGCAGATGACACCACTCTTATGGCAGAAAGCAAACAAGAACTATAGAGCCTCGATAAAAGTAAAAGAGGAGAATGAAAAAGTTGGCATTCAGAAAATGAAGATCATGGCATCTGGTCCCATCACTTCATGGCAAATAGATGGGGAAACAGTGTAAACAGTGAGAGACTTTATTTTGGGGGCCCCCAAAATCACTGCAGATGGTGACTGCAGCCATGAAATTAAAAGACACTTGCTTATTGGAAGAAAAGTTGTGGCAAAGCTAGATAGGTTATTAAAAATCAGAAACATTACTTTGGCAGCAAAGGTCTGTCTAGTCAAGGCTATGGTTTTTCCAGTCATGTATGGATGTGAGAGTTGGACTATAAAGAAAGCTGAGCACTGAAGAATTGATGCTTTTGAACTGTGGTGTTGGAGAAGACTCTTGAGAGTCCCTTGGACTGCAAGGAGATCCAACCAGTCCATCCTAAAGGAAATCAGTCCTGAATATTCATTGGAAGGACTGATGCTGAAGCTGAAACTCCAATACTTTGGCCACCTGATGCAAAGAACTGATTCATTTGAAAAGACTCTGATGCTTGGAGTGATTGAAGGTAGGGGGAGAAGGGAACGACAGAGGATGAGATGGTTGGATGGCATCACTGACTCAAAGGACATGAGTTTGAGTAAACTCCAGGACTTGGTGATGGACAGGGAGGCCTGGCATGCTGTCTTAACTGGAAAGTGGATAGTTAACAAATAAAACAATTTACTTATCCCCTTATATATTTTTTTTCTTTTTATCACATAATGGAAAAAAATTATAGAGGAAATGATAGTGCCTATTTTAGTAAGCTTGTTTTAAAAGTACCTTTTGAATAACATGTTAATAATACAGTAGAATTCTTCAGGGCAATAATTTCTTCAAAGCCATTACAAGCACTGTAATTTTTAACATTACACTTGACAAAAAGAACAGAAGAAATGATGGCATCTGCTCTACTAAGCAAGAACTTGAGGAGAATAAGAAATTACCAAAATGATATAATTTTTCTTTTCCACATAACATATATACTAAAGCATTTTAGGACATACAAAGTCAAAGGAAATCTATACATCTATATATTTAGCATTATTACATACCTATTAATTATGTATTTGAATATTATGTTTTTTAATATAAAATGTCTAACATTTATAATATACAAATATTATCTGTGGAATCACATTTATAATAATAAGAGATTCTGTTCCCTTCCTCACAAAAATAAAGTGATGAACTGTAAGTTATTGAAACTTTTTAAAGAGTGTTGAAAGGTTGAGTATAAGCACGTTTCACTTAATATAGACACTGGAGCAGGATGTGGTTTGTTTGGACAGGAACAGTCTGTTCTGAGGCAGTTTTCCTTGGCATTCTGTTTAATTTGACCACCTATAGGAGGCATGAGGGTACAGACTATGAGTTAATGTAGAATTATGTTTTTCATAATTATCTGCTTAATAAGCATTGAAAAAACTATTTAATTAAAAAAGTAACATGTATAACAGCAAAAATATTATCTGAGAACTCAGTCAAGGCTTTGGATTAAAACATGTCAGTTGATTAAACAACTATTAAATTAAAAACAAGAATCACACATATATAGCAACAGAAAATAATGATAATAATAGTAATAATAATAATGATAGTGATAAGTACATCTAGAATGTGCCAAACATTGCTTTGAGCACTTTGAAAGTGAAAGTGTTATTTGCTCAGTTGTGTCTGACCCTGCGACCCCATGGACTGTAGCCCCCAGGCTCCGCTGTCCATGGGATTCTCCAGTCAAGAATACTGCAGTGGGTTGCCATTTCCTTCTCCAGGGGATCTTCCTGGCCCAGGGATGGAACCTGGGTCTTCTGCATTGCAGGCAGATTCTTTACTGTCTGAGCCACCAGGGAAGCCATTGAGCACTGTAGCTACATTTTAACCTTCTCAGTTTCATTTAATATTCATGAAAACTTCACAAGGAAGGTATTAACAATATCTTCCACACCTTTTTATTTAGTTGTTTTTAAGAAAAAAATGTTTAAGATAAAGAGATAATATGAAGCAAAATAACCATAACAGAAACTAAAGTGAAAACAAATAAAAAAAAATATGAATCCAACTCTATTGGATTTTACTATTGCTATACAGGTATTTAGCAAGGGCTTCCTAGATGACTCAGTGGTAAAAAATCACCTGCCAATGCAGAAGTTACAGGTTCGATTCCTGGGTCAGGAAAATCGTCTGGAGAAGGAAATGGCAACCCAACCCACTCCAGTATTCTTGCCTAGGAAATCCCATGGACAGAGGAGCCTGGGGGGCTACAGTATATGGAATTGCAGAAGAGTTGGACATGACTTAGTGACTAAACAACAACAAAAACAGGTATTTAAACCTTTAAAAAACATTTTATTTTTTCATAATATGTGGTAAAATTACATTTTTAAAAAACAAGAGAATAATCTCATAATTTACAACAGTGGTTTCCAATAGTTGGAAGGAAGTACATAGAGAGTAACTAATTTGCAGTGTTGGCTTTTGAAGTTGGGTGGTAGATTCATGAGTGTCTGTTCTATGTCTATTACCAATATGTGACATCTATTATATACATATATAGAGAAAGAGAGAGTGTGTGCAAATAATAAATAATAAAACAATCTCAAAAGTTTCTACAAAATTTTCTTAATTTAAAAAGGCCCATTTAGCTAATATAAGTGAGTGAAGTCGCTCAGTCATGTCCGACTCTATAAGGGATATTCTTAAAGAGATGGGAATACCAAACTACCTTACCTGCCTCTTGAGAAATCTGTATGCAAGTCAAGAAGCAGCAGTAAGGAAATAGAAAAGCAGACTGGTTTCAAATCAGGAAAGGAGTACGTCAAGGCTGTATATTGTCACCCTGCTTATTTAACTTATATACATAGTACATCATGTGAAACGCCAGGCTGTTTGAAGCACAAGCTGGAATCAAGATTGCTGAGAGAAATATCAATAACCTCAGATGTCCAGATGACACCACCCTTATGGCAAAAGCAAAGAACTAAAGAGCATATTGATGAAAGTGAAAGAGGAAAGTGAAAAAGTTGGGTTAAAATTCAACATTCAGAAAACTAAGATCATGGCATCGGTCCCACCACTTCATGGCAAACAGATGGGGAAACAATGGAAATAGGGAGATAATTTACTTTTTTGGGCTCCAAAATCACTGCAGAGGATGACTGCAGCCATTAAATTAAAAGATGCTTACTCCTTGGAAGAAAAGCTATGACCAACCTAGACATCATATTAAAAAGCAGAGAAATTACTTTGCCAACAAAGGTCCATCTAGTCAAAGCTACTGTTTGTTCAGTAGTTATGTATAAATGTGAGAGTTGGACTATAAAGAAAGCTGAGCACTGAAGAATTGATGCTTTTGAACTGTGGTGTTGAAGAAGACTCTTGAGAGTCCCTTGGACTGCAAGGAGATCCAACCAGTCCATCCTAAAAGAAATCAGTCCTGAAGATTCATTGGAAGGACTGATATGAAACTGAAACTCCAATATTTTGGCCACCTTATGCGAAGAACTGACTCATTGGAAAAGACCCTGATGCTGGGAAAGTTTGAAGGTGGGAGGAGAAGGGGACAACAGAGGATGAGATGGTTGAATGGCATCACCGACTTGATGGATATGAGTTTGAGCAAGCTCCAGGAGTTAGTGATGGACAGGGAAGCCTTGCATGCTGCAGTCCATGATGTTGCAAAGAGTCCAACTGAACTGATCTGAACTGAAGGGTATATGTTATGTACACCAGTTGGGTCTTTCTGGAATTTGTATTCAAAACTCTGGGCTTTTAGAGAGCAAATGAGATAAGTATTATTCTTTCCAGAAAGTTACTTTAGTCAGGCTTATTTATGACCTTATTGAAAAATACCATGACTAACAAATTCTGGAAAAGTATGTGATTTAACACAGAATTTAGTTTTTCTTCTTACCATCAGTTCAGTTCAGTTCAGTTGCTCAGTTGGGTCCAACTCTGTGACACCATGGACTACAGCTCATCAAGAGGCTCTTTCGTTCTTCACTTTCTGCCATAAGGGTTATTGTATATTTGAGATTATTGATATTTCTCCTGGCAATCTTGATTCCAGCTTGTGCTTCATGCAGCCCAGTGTTTCTCATGATGTACTCTGCATATAAGTTAAATAAGCAGGGTGACAATATACAGCCTTGATGTACTTCTTTTCCTATTTGGAACCACTTGGTTGTTCCATGTCCAGTTCTAACTGTTGCTTCCTGACCTGCATACAGATTTCTCAAGAGGAAGGTCAGGTTGTCTGGTATTCCCATCTCTTTCAGAATGTTCCATAGATTGTTGTGATCCACACAGTCAAAGGCTTTGGCATAGTCAATAAAGCAGAAATCGAAGTTTTTTCTGGAACTCTTGCTTTTTCAATGATCTTCTTAACATCAGTTCAGTTCAGTTCAGTCACTCGGTCCTCTCCGACTCTTTGAGACCCCATGAATCGCAGCACGCCAGGCCTCCCTGTCCAGCACCAACTCCCGGAGTTTATTGAAACTCATGTCCATCGAGTCAGTGATGCCATCCAGCCATCTCATCCTCTGTCGTCCCCTTCTCCTCTTGCCCCCAATCCCTCCCAGCATCAGAGTCTTTTCCAATGAGTCAACTCTTCGCATGAGGTGGCCAAAGTACTGGAGTTTCAGCTTTAGCATCATTCCCTCCAAAGAAATCCCATGGCTGCTCTCCTTCAGAATGGACTGGTTGGATCTCCAAGGGACTCTCAAGAGTCTTCTCCAACACCACAGTTCAAAAGCATTAATTCTTCGGCACTCAGCCTTCTTCACAGTCCAACTCTCACATCCACACATGACCACAGGAAAAACCATAGCCTTGACCATATGGACCTTTGTTGGCAAAGTAATATCTCTGCTTTTGAATATGCTATCTAGGTTGGTTATAACTTTCCTTCCAAGGAGTAAGCGTCTTTTAATTTCATGGCTGCAGTCACCATCTGCAGTGATTTTGGAGCCCAAAAAGATAAAGTCTGGCACTGTTTCCCCATCTATTTTCCATGAAGTGATGGGACCGGATGCCATGATCTTAGTTTTCTGAATGTTGAGCTTTAAGCCAACTTTTTCACTCTCCACTTTCACTTTCATCAAGAGGCTTTTGAGTTCCTCTTCACTTTCTGCCATAAGGGTGGTGTCATCTGCATATCTGAGGTTATTGATATTTCTCCCGGGAATCTTGATTCCAGCTTGTGCTTCTTTCAGCCCAGCATTTCTCATCATGTACTCTGCATATAAATTAAATAAGCAGGGTGATCATATACAGCCTTGGCGTACTCCTTTTCCTATTCAGAACCAGTGTGTTGTTCCATGTCCAGTTCTAACTGCTGCTTCCTGACCTGCATACAGATTTCTCAAGAGGCAGATCAGGTGGTCTGGTATTCCCATCTCTTTCAGAATTTTCCACAGTTTATTGTGATCCACACAGTCAAAGGCTTTGGCATAGTCAATAAAGCAGAAATAGATGTTTTTCTGGAACTCTCTTGCTTTTTCGATGATCCAGCAGATGTTGGCAATTTGATCTCTGGTTCCTCTGCCTTTTCTAAAACCAGCTTGAACCTCAGGAAGTTCACGGTTCACGTAGTGCTGAAGCCTGGCTTGGAGAATTTTGAGCATTGCTTTACTAGCATGTGCTGCTCCTGCTGCTGAGTCACTTCAGTCATGTCCCACTCTGTGCGACCCCATAGACCGCAGCCCACCTGGCTCCCCCGTCCCTGGGATTCTCCAGGCAAGAACACTGGAGTTGGTTGCCATGTCCTTCTCCATACTAGCGTGTGAGATGAGTGCAATTGTGCGGTAGTTTGAGCATTCTTTGGCATTGCCTTTCTTTGGGATTGGAATGAAAACTGACCTTTTCCAGTCCTGTGGCCACTGCTGAGTTTTCCAAAGTTGCTGGCATATTGAGTGCAGCACTTTCACAGCATCATATTTCAGGATTTGAAATAGCTCAACTGGAATTCCATCACCTCCACTAGCTCTGTTCATAGTGATGCTTTCTAAGGCCCATTGGACTTCACATTCCAGGATGTCTGGCTCTAGGTCAGTGATCACACCATTGTGATCCAGATAACTGGGTCATGAAGATTTTTTTGTACAGTTCCTCTGTGTATTCTTGCCACCTGTTCTTAATATCTTCTGCTTCTGTTAGGTCCATACCATTTCTGTCCTTTATTGTGCCCATCTTTGCATGAAATGTTCCCTTGGTATCTCTAATTTTCTTGAAAACATCTCTAGTCTTTCCCATTCTGTTGTCTTCCTCTATTTCTTTGCATTGATCACTGAGGAAGGCTTTCTTATCTCTTCTTGCTATTATTTGGAACTCTGCATTCAGATGTTTATCTTTCCTTTTCTCCTTTGCTTTTCACTTCTCTTCTTTTCACAGCTATTTGTAAGGCCTCCCCAGACAGCCATTTTGCTTTTTTTGCATTTCTTTTCCATGGGATGGTCTTGATCCTGTAGGGCTTTGCCTATAATCCCAATGGCTCAGTGCTAAAGATCCGCCAGCAATGGTGGAGACACAGGAGACGTGCTTTCAATCCCTGGGTCAGGCAGATCTCCTAGAGGAGAGTAAGACAACCCTATCCAGTATTCTTGCCTGCAGAATCCCATGGACAGTGGAGCCTGGTGGTCTACAGTCCATAGGATCGCAGATATTCAGACATGACTGAAACGACTGAGCACTCATAACATCTTACTCACTTTTTCCATGAGTTCTTAGTTTTGAAATGTTCACTGAATTGACATAACATACAATACAACTAATAGTCCCTTCCCTAGACTTCAAGTGGACTGTTTTGTCATTTAGGCACAAAGACACCCACACATTCATAAATGGCAGTACTGTCTTAACACAGGACAAAAGCAGACACTGGTGTGTAAGGAAAAAGTATTTGATACATTACATCATAGTGGGTTTACTCCATAAACTTGCTAGTGGTTATGGAGACAAATATGGTATATAGTGAAATACCCAACATTACATTGAATAGTTATATAAACAAATATGAGAGAATTTAGCTCTTAATCTTCACTATCTTTTAGCAAACTTTAAAGTCTCATGAATAGAGATTTTTATTGGCTTATAATTCATATAAATGTATAACATTTATATTGTAAAACATTATAATATAAATGTATAACATTTTCATCTAGAAGATGAAAAAGTCCTTAGATTTCACTATTAGCTATATTCATCTCACATATTTATGTATTAAATCTAAATATAAAACAAGCTTTTTTTTTTTAAGAGATCCTAAAACAGGCTAATTGGTAGTTGCTTAAATGTGAAATGAAGCCAAAATAAATGATAAATTTAACTTTATGTTAAAGAAGTTTAAATTTAAATTTCCCACTAGTTAGATTAAAAACTTAAGTTGTTTTCTATACACCATTTTAGGAGAAGGCAGAGACATTACTTTGCCAACAAAGGTCCATTTGGTCAAGGCTATGGTTTTTCCTGTGGTCATGTATGGATGTGAGAGTTGGACTGTGAAGAAGGCTGAGTGCCGAAGAATTGATGCTTTTGAACTGTGATGTTGGAGAAGAGTCTTGAGAGTCCCTTGGACTGCAAGGAGATCCAACCAGTCCATTCTGAAGGAGATCAGTCCTGGGATTTCTTTGGAAGGAATGATGCTAAAGCTGAAACTCCAGTACTTTGGCCACCTCATGCGAAGAGTTGACTCATTGGAAAGACTCTGATGCTGGGAGGGATTGGGGGCAGGAGGAGAAGGGGACAACAGAGGATGAGATGGCTGGATGGCATCACTGACTCGATGGACGTGAGTCTGAGTGAACTCCGGGAGTTGGTGCTGGACAGGGAGGCCTGGCGTGCTGCAGTTCATGGGGTCGCAAAGAGTTGGACACGACTGAGCGACTGATCTGATCTGATCTGAATGGCACCCCACTCCAGTACTCTTGCCTGGAAAATCCCATGGACGGAGGAACCTGGTAGGCTACAGTCCATGGCGTCGCTAAGAGTCGGGCATGACTGAGCGACTTCACTGTCACTTTTCACTTTCATGCATTGGAAAAGGAAATTGCAACCCACTCCAGTATTCTTGTCTGGAGAATCCCAGGGACAAAGGAGCCTAGTGGGCTGCCGTCTATGGGGTCGCACAGAGTCGGACACGACTGAAGTGACTTAGCAGTAGCAGTAGCAATACACATTTTGGAATATTTAAAAAATATTATATGCCTTTATACCAACTTAATTTTCCAGGAATTCCTCAAGAAAGCAAAATAATTGGATAGATATAGTTTTATTACTATAAATCATTTGCTAAATTTACGATGTTGAAAGCAAACAAAATTGTCATCTCAATAAAAGTACTGAACTCTGTTAGCCTCAGATTTATGTACTAACTGAGAAACAGCATTCCCCTTTCCATGACTTGCACTTTCAATCTGACTTTTTATCAAAAAGCAAGGTTTTAATAGACAACCCAAAGACAGAATACATTGCCTTGTGTTTTGTAAGTAATTCAGATTTTAACACTTTTCATATTTGCATCTTGTGAACTTTCAGATTCCAAGTATAAGCCCCTTCATAATGTTTTGTAACATCCCTAAAACTACTGACAATGTAAAAGCATTAATCATTTACATGTTATGAAATTTATTACCTTCTTTTAGCCTCTTTGCATCAGGAAATTTTGTGGCCCACTGTTTCTAATTTTCTAAGTAATCAATATATGTTTTTAGTTTTAACCACTGCTGGCCCTGTTCTCATTTTTAATTTGTTCTTATGACCAATAAAACAAAGCAGAGTTTTCCACATCTCTTTAACTGCCTTGAAAATGTGCTTGAAAAATGCAATGCATATGTATTTTTCTTCCCTAAGATGTTTCCTCAGAATAACACATCATATAATGAAGTTGACTTTTCCTATAGAACTACACCATCCAATAGGGGTAAGCTACATTTACTATATTTATTTAAAGTTAATTAAAATTAAATGAAAGTTAAAATTTAGTTCCTCAGGGCTCTTAGGCATATTTTAAGGGCTCAATAGCCACATATGGCTCATGGTTACCATATTATGCAGGAAGATTTTAACTATATTAAAATGACAAAAAAGAGAACCATGTAAATATATATTTTATTATTAAATATACATAAAATATTATACATATGTATTTCTTTTTTTTTCCTAAGGGAATTGATATTCTGTGTGCCATATGAAATTTTGAGACTGTGCCACCAAGAGAAAAAATGAGGGAAAGCCTAGAAAGCTTGAAATTATCATAATCAACAAAAGCCACCAATAGGGAGACTAAAGAATCAAAAGGTTCTTCAAAAACTGCAGACTTCTGAGCATCAGAGCACCAGATGCTTCAGTCTGTGTCATCCACAGAAGCTAAGTATATTCCAAAAGTGGAATGGTTGAAGAGAAACATAGGAGATTTTACTTTTGAAAACATTTGTTGTTGTTCAGTCACTAAGTCTTGTCTGAAACTTTGCGACCCCATGGACTGCAGCTCACCAGGCTTCCCTGTCCTTCGCTATCTTCTGGAGTTCACTACGATTCATGTCCATTGAGTTGGTGATGCCATCCAACCATCTCACCCTCTGCTCCCTTCTTTCCTTTTTGCCTTTGATCTTTCCCAGCATCAGGGTCTTTTCCAATCAGTCGGCTCCTTCACATCAGGTGGCCAAAGTACTAGAGCTTCAGTTTCAGCATCAGTCCTTCCAATGAATATTCAGTGTTGATTTCCTTTAGAATTGAGTGGTTTGATCTTCCTGCTGCCCAAGGGACTCTCAAGAGTCTTCTCCAGCACCACAATTTGAAAGCATCAATTCTTTGGCACTCAGCCTTTTTATGGTCCAACTCTCACATCCATACATGACTACTGGAAAAACCATAGCTTTGACTATATGGACCTTCGTTGGCAAAGTAATGTTTCTGCTTTTTAATATGCTGTCTAGGTTTGTCATAGCTTTCTCTCCGAGGAGTAACCATCTTTTAATTTCATGACTGCAGTCACCGTCCACAATGCTTTTGGAATCCAAAAAAATAAAATCTGTCACTGCTTCTACTTTTTCTGCTGCTTTTTCCCATGAAGTGATGGGACTGAATGCCATGATCTTAGTTTTCTGAATGGTGAGTTTTAAACCAGCTTTTTTACTCTCCTTTTGCACCCTCATCAAGAGACTTTTTATATCCTCTTCACTTTCTGCCATTAGAGTGGTATCATCTTCATATCTGAGGTCGTCAATATTTCTCTTGGCAATCTTGATTCCAGCTTGTGATTCAAGCAGCCTGGCATTTCTCATGATGTACTCTACATATAAGTTAAATAAACAGGTTGACAATATGCAGCCTTATTGTACTCCTTTTCCAATTTAGAACCACTTTCTAAAGCATATTATTTTTATATCCTGCCTGTCAACTACTCCATCACCCACAAACACCCAAAAGACTTTCCTTTGCCACCTTACCCAGAAAATAAAAAAATCTGGACTTAAAGACACAAAGGCAGAGTTTCCTACTACAAATGTAGGGTAAAACAGAATAACATTTTAACCATTTTGTTTTGCTATGGAAGAAGAAAACTAGACCTTTAATTTCTTAATAGGTTATTCTGTACATATTAAATTCTTAAAAAATTACTCTGCCACCTTATATAATAATTTTTAACTCTACACTGAAACCACACAGGTGTTTGCTTGGTGAAGGTCAGTGAAAATGAAGGGGAAATTGTATACTGTTCAATGAAATATATATTAGTAGACATTCACATAGGTACCACAAAATAAAGTGAGGCATTCATAAAAGCCTAGGAGCAGTGAGTTTTTATTTACAGCTAATATGATGACTATCAAAGCTTAGACTTTATCCACACAGTCACACAAAATTGATCCTCAATTTTATATTTATATTAGCACACCACTTTGTGGCTGTATATTCATAGGATAGAAACTTGCACACACCTTTGAGGACATTTTTTGTTTGTTTTTGACTGCATTACACAGCTTGCAGGATTTTAATTCCCAGGCTCCTGGCAGTGGAAGCACAGAATCCTAACCACTGGATCCCCAGGGAGTTCCCTAGAGGAATGGTTTTGTTCTTTTGTAATTTCTGTAGTGTTTTTTCTTTGTAGCTCCCACCCTTTTTCACTTGTATTATAGGAAAGTTCTAATTGTGTGAGTAGACTAGCTGAGATCCATTAAGTACATAAAATGGCCCTTATTTCTTTTTTTTTTTTTCTTTTTTTTTTTTAATTTTGAGAAGTATATACAAGGCTATCTACATTATATAACAATTATAAAGCTGCCAGAGTTCCACCCCACCCCCCTCCTATGTTGGACTTCACATATTTGTTAAATGGTGTGTGCTTAGTCATGTCCAACTCTTTGCAACCCCAAGGACTGTAACCCACTAGGCTCCTCTGTCCATGGGATTCTCCAGGAAAGAATACTGGAGTCGGTTGCCATGCTCTTTTCCAGGCGATCTTCCCAGCTCCAGTACTAAATTCGTGTCTCCTGGGTCTCTTGAATTGGCAGGCAGATTCTTTACCACTGAGCCACTGGAGAATCCCTGTTAAAAGTTAAAGGCAGCCAAACTAGCATTTCACTATTACTCGCACTAGCCAAGCCATATAAGCAGAAAAGGGGAGCTTTGGAGGGAGAAAATGAGTTTGTTAGTGTTTAGTGTGGCTCACTAGACTAACTGAGGGGAGCTCAGCCTCAGAGAGCTTGGGGTATTTACCAAAGGGGGAGTTGACATTGATCATTTACGATTGACTATTTCAAAAGCTGCAGAGACCCTTAGACTCATCCCAGAACAGCCACTGGAGGGTGTTCAGTTCTTGCAAAATCAATGTTTGTCCTCAGTAGTTCAGGAATATATATATATATATATATATATATATATATACACTCTCAGATGTTGGTGCCTGTTTCATTTCTCATGAACTTTGAAGACTGGTGGTTTAAGGGATGGGCCATAACTAGTATGGTAAGGAGAGAGGAAAATGGAGAAGTGGGCCTGGGTGCATAAATTCCACTAGGTTAAACAGATACCATATTAAGTGGCTCTATCAAGTCAGGATATGTATTGTCAACATGTGTATCTTGAGGACAGTGGTTTCAAAAAGAGGTCCCCCACATACCCCATGAGAAAACCTACATTCTGATGCCAGTTGAAATAGAATGCTGATGGGCAAATATTAGCATTTTCCTTTTGCCTACACCAAAAGGATCTCATCTGAGTAGCCATGCCTCCCATGAAATTGTTTTACAGTAAGTGCAGTGTAATTTCTAAGGCACAATAAAGTAGCAAGAAAACCATGACATTCCAAACATTCTCAGAAATCTAACTTCAAAGTTTGTGGTTGTTGTTTAGTCATTTAGTCATGGCCGACTCTGCGATCCCATGAACTGCATCATGCCAGGGTTCCCTGTCCTTCACTATCTTCCAGAGTTTGCTCAAACTCCTGTCCATTGAGCCAACGATGCCATCCAACTATTTAATCCTCTATGGCCCCCTTTTTTTCCTGCCTTCAATCTTTCCCAGCATCAAGGTCTTTTCCAGTGAGTTGTCTCTTTGCATCAAGTGGCCAAAGTACCACAGCTTCAGGTTCAGCATCAGTCCTTCTAATGAATATTCAGGACTGATTTCCTTTAGGATTGGCTAGTTGGATCTCCTTGCAGTCCAAGAGACTCTCAAGAGTCTTCTCCAGCACCACAGTTCAAAAGCATCAGTTCTTTGGTGCTCTATCTTCTTTATGATTCAGCTGTTACATCCATACATGACTACTGAAACACTATAGCTTTGACTAGATGGAGCTTTACCAGCCAAATGATGTGTCTGCTTTTTAATATGCTGTCCAGGTTTGTCATAGCTTTCTTTCCAAAGAGCAAGCATCTTTTAATATCATAGCAGCAGTCACTGTCTGCAGTGATTTTGGAGCCCAAGAGAATAAAGTTTTTTAGCCTTTATAATATTTTTGTAGTTTTGCATTTTAGTGAGGTTTTCATTAAATACCTATTTAAAAATAAATTATTTATTTTAGGTAGTACTTAGGATCTGCGCATGCTTTAAGTATCTTGAAAAATCGAAAGACTTTTAAGTTGTTCAATACCAAGGCAATGGCACCCCACTCCAGGACTCTTGCCTGGAAAAGCCCATGGATGGAGGAGCCTGGTAGGCTGCAGTCCATGGGGTCGCTGAGAGTCGGACACGACTGAGCGACTTCACTTTCACTTTTCACTTTCATGCATTGGAGAAGGAAATGGCAGCCCACTCCAGTGTTCTTGCCTGGAGAATCCCAGGGATGGGGCAGCCTGGTGGGCTGCCAGACGTCTATGGGGTTGCACAGAGTCGGACACGACTGAAGCGACTTAGCAGCAGCAGCAGCATCTACTAAATACCATATATTCATATGTACTACATAAACTCCTTGAATTAAACACAATTTTTAGTGGCTATTTAAAAGTGTTACCAGAGATAATATCATACAACACAAGAAGAAATAAAATATAAAGCCAGAGAATATGAGCTTCTTGAAAGTTAAAGTTTTTCAGGAAACATAAATGTCAGTCCAACTTAAAATATTTTTACAGGTCTTTGTAGAGTCTGTGTAACGATGAAGGTTTTGTCTGACATTTCGGAGTGTTTCCAGGTTCAGCAGTCACGCGTTTTGACAAGGCTTCCTGGTGTAACTAATAACACAGAGGCCATGGTGGGTCTCTGGCATCTGCAGGGAATCATTCCTATATTCAGATTTAGTGCAAGGTCTGTTGAGTTCTGAAGTATTGTTTAGGAGTAACTCAGTGTATATCTACTATTACTTGAAATTTTATTTTTAGTGTTTATTGAGTTAAACTACAGGAGTGAAGGGAAAAGTCTTCCGAGCAGAAAACTTTACATTGGTTACTACTATTGAATAAATTGTTTAAATCAGATATTCTTGGAGAACAATAAATAGACTAAAGCTACTTGTTAAACTAGATGAGTTTAAAATGGTTTTCCTAGATAGAGCTTTTTGCTGTCTTTAAGATAAACGTGCAAACATGGTGATTATTTATTTATGCCTGAGTCAGGGGGGATATCTCTTTCTGATACATGGCTTGAAGAAATATTTGCTGACAAAATTAAAATAAATTAGATTTACATAGAATTTTTATCAAAGGAACTTAAAAACTTTATCTCTTAACATGTCTCCCAAATAATATGATTGTTTTGGAAGTTTTGCTTTGAGAATCCTCTAATTTAGAACAAAAGTTGAAATCTATATCTTTGGATTATTTTCTATGGAAGCTGGCTAAGTCATCACTTTTTGATTGGGTGCTAAGCTTTTATCCTACTATACTTCTGTAGCTTGAGTCTTTCATTTTTTTGGTTAATTACACCATTTATGTTTTTTTTTTTTTTTCCTATCTTATTTCACTTTATTGATTGGGAAACACCACTTTTAAGTGTACATAGTACATGTGAGCATATCATCCCCATTTTATAAGTGAGAATATCAAATTCTAGGACTGACTTAAACCCAGAATCCACTGTAACACTGTGAATCGCCACCTCTTCTTAATCTCTTCTGCTTCTGTTAGGTCCTTACTGTTTCTGTCCTTTCTCATGCCCATCCCTGCAGGAAATGTTCCCTTGATATCTCCAATTTTTTTGAAGAGATCTCTAGTCTTTCCCATTCTATTGTTTTTCTCTATTTCTTGGCCTTGTTCATTTAAAAAGGCCTTTTTATCTCCCCTTGCTCTTCTCTGGAACTCTGCATTCAGTTGGATATAGCTTTCCCTTTCTCCCTTGCTTTTCACTTCTCTTCTTTCCTCTGCTATTTGTAATGCCTCCTCTGACAAACACTTTGCCTTCTTGCACACTTTACACACTTGAAATCTAATGTCACATAAATCTCATTTGTGTCCAAGTCATGCACTCCTTACTTTGTAAATTTAAAGTTACTATTCTGTCCTTAGTGGAGAAGGATATGTCCCTGCCTCAGGAATTCTATGAGGATCTAATGTGGTAAGATATGTAAACAGTTTAGAATTCTTATGTGGTCTACTATAATATTTTCACATTGTAGTATAAGTGCTGCTACTCTTCAATCTTTATCCTCTGATTTTTTTTTTCCTTAAAGCAACTCCAATGACATTATTCTACATCCGAAACACAGAAACTCACCTTGTCAAGGCCACCAATGACCACTGTGGGATTAAACCCAGTATTTCTCAATTCTTAACAAATTGCAGCACTATTGAACATGGATGATCTCCTGTATGTGAGTCAAGAAGCAACAGTTAGAACTGGACATGGAACAACAGTCTGGTTTAACATTAGAACGGAGTATAACAAGGCTGCATATTGTCACCCTGCTTATTAACTAATATACAGACTATATCATGTGAAAGGTGAGGCTGATGAATCACAAGCTGGAATCAATATTGCTGGGAGAAATATCAACAACCTTAGATGTTCAAAATATGAAGAGGAACTAAAGAGCCTGTTAATAAGGGTGAAAGAGAAGAATGATAAATCTGGCTTAAAATTCAACATTCAAAAAACTAATATCATGGCATCCAGCCCCATAATTTCATGGCAAGTAGAAGGGGGAAAACTAGAAGCAGTGATAGATTTTATTTTCTTGGGCTCCAAAATCACTGAGGATGATGGCTGCATCCATGGAATTAAAAGACGCTTGCTGCTTGAAAGGAAAACTATAACAAACTGAGACAGCATATTAAAAAGCAGAGACATCACTTTGCCAACAAAGGTCCGTATAGTCAAAGCTTTGGTTTTTCCAGTTGTCAATGACAGGTTTGAGAGCTGGACCATAAAGAAGGCTGAGGGCCAAAGAATTGAAGTTTTTGAATTGTGGTGCTGGAAAAGACTCTTGAGAAGTGACTTGGACTACAAGGAGATCAAACCAGTTATTCCTAAAGGAAATCAACCCTGAATATTCATTGGAAGAATTGATGCTGAAGCGAAAACTCCAATACTTTGGTTCCCTGATGGGAAGATCTGACTCATTGGAAAAGATCCTGATGCTGGGAAATATTGAAGGAAGGAGAAGATGAGGACAGAGGATGAGATGGTTAGGTAAGCATCACTGACTCAATGGACATAAATTTGAGGAAATTCTAGGAGATAATGGAGGACAGAGGAACCTGGCATGCTATAGTCCATGAGTTTGCAAAGAGTCAGACACAACTTAGCAACTGAGTGAAAATAACAACAACTTGACTTTATCTCACATTTTGGAAGAAAAAAAAAGAGACAGATATCTGAGTTCAATTTTAAAGAACAAAAAGTAGATTATATTAACTATAGATAGTGATGATATAGAAAACCAATGCAAGCCGCTCTTTAAAAGCATCATGTTGCTTGCTATCTTTATCATCTTTTCTGCTTACTTTTCATTAGCTTTGTTAAATTTCCTACAGATTTGTAACTATGTGCTTATAATAATTTATACAGCCTGTGCTGCCATTCTATGACATGTAAGACAAGAACAGAAGGTCAAAGAGGAAGTATTTGATACACTGAGAAAAAAAAAAGAACTGTGGAAAATATGCTGAACATAAACCTACATTTTTAAAAATTATGATGACTTAAAAACGAATAATTTTAACTCATATTAGGTATTGAATTGTTTTACTTGTGTCTTTGGGAATGTAATATTAACATTAGTTACAAGCATGAGACTGAAATAAGTAAAAGATTTCTAAAATCATACTTATTCTCAGATTTCATATTCACATGCAGCATACATCACACTGTAAATATGTCAAAAACCTTTGTGTCTGTTAATTACTGAGTGTGAGTGCAAGCATGCTCAGTCCTGTCCGACTCCTTGTGACCCCTATGGACTGTAGCCCCACAGACTGCTTTCTCCATGGAATGTTCCAGGCAAGAATACTGGAGTGGGTTGCCATTTCCTATTCCAAATAATGTACTAACCAAACCTTTCTGAAGAAGAAAAATATTTAAAGCTAATCTAGTGTTAAAGCTAGTGGAGGTGATGGAATTCCAGTTGAGCTATTTCAAATCCTAAAAGATGATTATATGCAAGTGCTGCACTCAACATGCCAACAAATTTGAAAACCTCACTTGTGGCCAGCCACACGACTGGAAAAGGTCAGTTTTCATTCCAATCCCAAAGAAAAGCAATACCAAAGAATGCTCAAACTCCCTCACAATTGCACTCATCTCACATGCTAGTAAAGTAATGCTCAAAATTCTCCAAGCCAGGTTTCAACAGTACATGAACCATGAACCTCCAGATGTTCAAGCTGGTTTTAGAAAAGGCAGAGGAACCAGAGGTCAAACTGCCAATATCTGCTGGATCATCAAAAAAGCAAGAACGTTCCAGAATAACAACTATTTCTGCTTTATTGACTATGCCAAAGCCTTTGACTGTGTTGGTCACCACAAACTGTGGAAAATTCTTCAAGAGATGAGAATACCAGACCACCTGACCTGCCTCTTGAGAAACCTGTATGCAGGTCAGGAAGCAACAGTTAGAGCTGGACATGGAACCATAGACTGGTTCCAAATAGGAAAAGGAGTACATCAAGGCTGCATATTGTCACCCTACTTGTTTAACTTCTATGCAGATTACATCATTAGAAACGCTGGGCTGGAAGAAGCACAAGCTGGAATCAAGATTGCCAGGAGAAATATCGATAACCTCATATATGCAGATGACACCACCCTTATGGCAGAAAGTGAAGAAGAACTAAAGAGCCTCTTGATGAAAGTGAAAGAAGAGAGCGAAAAAGTTGGCTTAAAACTCATTCAGAAAACGAAGATCATGGCATCTGGTCCCATCACTTCATGGCGAATAGATGAGGAGACGGTGGAAACAGTGACAGACTACGTTTGGGGCTCCAAAATCACTGCAGATGGTGACTGCAGCCATGAAATTATAAGACGCTTACTCCTTGGAAGGAAAGTTATGATGAAACTAGACAGCTTATTTTAAAGCAGAGACATTACTTTGCCAACAAAAGTTCATCTAGTCAAGGTGTGGTTTTTCCAGTAGTCATGTATGGATGTAAGAGTTGGACTACAAAGAAAGCTGAGCACAGAAGAATTGATGCTTTTGAACTGTGGTGTTGGAGAAGACTCTTGAGAGTCCCCTGGACTGCAAGGAGAGCCAACCAGTCCATCCTAAAGGAAATCAGTCCTGAATATTCATTTGAAAAATTTATGTTTAAGCTGAAACTCTGATACTTTGACCACCTGATGTGAAGAGCTGACTCATTAGAAAAGATTTGATGCTGGGAAAGTTTGAAGGCGGAAGGAGAAGAGCATGACAGAGGATGAGATATTTGGATGGCGTCACTGACTCGATGGACATGGGTTTGAGTAAATTCCAGGAGTTGGTGATGGACCAGGGAAGCCTGGCGTGCTGCAGTCCATGGGGTCACAAAGAGTCAGACACAACTGAGAGACTGAACTAACTGAACTAATGTGTTAAATCTATTATATGTTGACCAAACGGAAGCTAGCTTGGTACATTTTCACATCTTGTAGGTAAAAGAACATTTTAAGAATTCACCTTGATTAAATATAATTACTCTACAGTTAACTGCCATAGACTTGCACCCATGCCTTAAATCATATTTTAAAGTAATCACTGTTTATGGAGAAAATTAAATGTAAACGTTTTCAGGTTTACTTCTTGTGTTGCTGATTTCCCCACTTGTCTCTATCTTTCCTTATGGGATATTGCATAACCATCAGATCTAGTGCTGAAGCAATCTTACTTTAAAATGAACAATTTATTTTAAATATCAGACAGTTATAACTGAATTCTTAAAGATAAGCTAAGTGAGAGTTCATTATTTTTTTTCCATTTGAATAATTTGAAATTATTGAGTTGTACTTGTAAAGACTGATTCCCATTAGTGGCAGTGAAATGATATATAAATTTGGAGGCCTTTGGTCTGATGTAGGGGTCCTGCTGAGTCACCCAATGCCCCACTTGATACACCTGGTCCTCTCAGGTACAAGATGCAAATACCTCACTTATTCCAGTTAGTGTACCTGTCTTGCTCGTGAACCACCTAATCATTTCTGTCCCATGTTTCCTTGTTAAAATCCCAGTTACCATATAAGGCTGAATTCTATAGTCACTCCCTCCTCAAGTATGCCTGATCTTTTGCTATGAAAAGAGTTTTCAATACCATATTCCAAATTGAACTTACATATTTGAACATCATTTCTCAGGGGACACTTACTACTTTGTGTATTTTATTTTAATCACTTCTGTGCATGCTTTATTTGTCTTAACTTCATGTTTTACTGGCTTCATTTTTCACCTTCAGTTCTCTAACTCCATAGCTTCCAAATCTGGATTTAACTGCAACCTACCTCCTGATCACTTGATTACATTTTCAGTGAGGGATCATGGATTTTTTTTCTTCCCAAAACACTTCAATAACTGAAAACATCTTTTCTGTTGATATCACCTATGACAAGAGCACCATAGAAAGGCTAATGATATCTAGTCCTTAATACATATTTTAGTGAAAATGCATAACTAATTAATCATTGTATCCATTACATACCAAGAAACATAATGACTGCCTTTTACTTTGCACACTCTCAGCTTTTAAAAATGATCATTCATAAATATATTTCTCATCCTGAGATATATTACTGAGCTCTGAACTTTTAGGTACAAATGCCTATTTAATAGCTTTTCATGTAACAACTGTCACAAGAAACTTCCCACCAATACTCCTTCTTAGTCATTCCATCTTGGGTAGTGGCACCATCTCCATGCAATTTCTCTGGGTTTACACGTGGAAGTCATTTTTTGACACTCTCCCACATCTTTCATAGGTCAAAAATATATTTAAAATAGAATGATATATCACTTCCATGGTCAAATATTACATTTATATTTTATGTTTTTACCACAACAGCCTCTTAATGAACCTCCTTCTAATTCTTAATGATCCCCTTCTAATTCTTTTCATGACTTAAAATATTCTTAAATTATCTTTCAAAAATAGTATCATATTACATACTCACCTGAATAAACTGTATAATTTTTCACTGCATTTTAAATGAATGTTTTAACAGTTATCTTGATGTATGAATATTATTATACTGGTGGTGGTGGTTTAATCATGTCTGACTCTTGCAAACCAATGGACTGCTAGGCTCCTCTGTCCATGGGATTTCCCAGGCAAGAATGTGGAAGAGATTGCTATTTCTTTCTCCAGGGAATCTTCCTGACCCAGGGATCGAACCCTCATCTCCTGTTTTCAGGTAGTCTCCTACATTGCAGGCAGATTCTTTACCACTGAGCCACCAGGCATGCTTAACCAATAAATATAAAAATCAGCAACCTCATATCTAAATTTCTGTTGTATAACTTACAAATACAGACACAAAATTTACAGAAATTCTTAATAATCTCTGGCTCTTTCACTGAACCCAATCTGAGAAACTACTCAATGAATAACTTTATATTTGTCCAAATAATTTCTACTTAACCATAATTCATAAACATGTCTTAAATTTAGAATTAACAGTATCATTTGGATATCTTGATGATATTATTTAGAATCACTTTATATAAAAAAGTTTTTGCATTGTATCATTTAGTCAATAACTTTAAAGCTCTGGACAAAGTATTGATGTGAAGTAAGAGAATGTCTGTGGCCAAAAAGAGGCATATTTTCATCACTGGGACTTTTTTTCATGAAGACAGTGCTCCATTGCTGAGACTAAATCACAGGACACTTGCCAAGAAGGGCTACCTCGATATTTGCTCCAGTTTCAAAGATATCAATAACCATTGTTAGGCAGATAAACAGAGACGGCAATGGCACCCTACTCCAGTACTTCTGCTTGGAAAATCCCATGGACGGAGGATCCTGGTGGGCTGCAGTCCATGGAGTCACTGAGGGTCGGATACGACTGAGCAACTTCACTTTCACTTTTCACTTTCATGCATTGGAGAAGGAAATGGCAACCCACTCCAGTGTTCTTGCCTGGAGAGTCCCAGGGACGGGAGAGCCTGGTGGGCTGCCGTCTATGGGGTCACACAGAGTCGGACACGACTGAAGTGACTTAGCAGTAGCAGCAGCAGCAGGTAAAGAATGGAAAAGCTCTAAGATCTGGTAGCAAGCCCACCAGAGTCTGTAAACAGAAAATGAAGATGACACTGAGGCTTAGTCCTTAAATGATGTCCTAATATTTACCTAAACAAAATAATATTTAAATGATCCTTAAATGATGTCCTAATATTTACATAAATCAAATATTGACACCAACACTAAATGCACCCTTTTTCCTCTTCTCTTAGTACACTCTGACCTTTGTAAGGAAAATGCTAGAAGGTGATGTTTTGTGGAGGCAAAGTTTCCTTTAGGCCCTAAAATATAAACATTAACTGAAACAAAGAAGACCGCAACCTAACCATCTTTTTAGATATTGTAGCAGTGCCTTGGAGAAGGAAATGGCAACCCACTCCAGTGTTCTTGCCTGGAAAATCCCAGGGAAGGGGGAGCCTCATGGGTTGCCGTCTGTGGGATTGCACACAGTCGGACACGACTGAAGCGACTTAGCAGCAGCAGCAGCAGCAGCAGACCTAAAACTAAAAGCAGTGAGGAAATGTCAATGTAAAAAATAACTTGTATCCTTTCTGATTATATTGCAACAATTAAAACTAACACACACATGTAAACTTTAGCATATGGAGAAATATATGTACAAACAGTACATAAGACTCTGTGGATTGCAAACATTTCTTCATTACCCATTATTCTCCTCTTACTTTCTATATTTCAAGGACTTTGGCCTTTTAAATTACACCAAAGTGTTACAGTAGGTGGGATTTTGACTCTTCTACCTGTTCTGAAAATTGAAATGTTCTCATCAAGTCAGTGCTTCCAAACTTCTATTTGGAAATGTATATCTAAACAACCATTATTATTATTAAAGTAAATAGATTCAGTCTGCTAATTTAAGTAAAAATTGCAATTATTTTCAACAAGTAATGGAATACATCAAACACAAAGAAATCTTTCCTGCTGCTGCTAAGTCGCTTCAGTCGTGTCTGACTCTGTGCGACCTCATAGATGGCAGCCTACGAGGCTCCCCCGTCCCTGGGATTCTCCAGGCAAGAACACTGGAGTGGGTTGCCATTCCCTTCTCCAAAGCATGAAAGTGAAAAGTAAAAGTGAAGTCGCTCAGTCGTGCCCAACTCAGCGACCCCATGGACTGCAGCCCACCAGGCTCCTCCGTCCATGGGATTTTCCAGGCAAGAGTACTGGAGCGGGGTGCCATTGCCTTCTCCAATCTTTCCTGCACTTATGTTTTATTCATTAGAAAAAGCTGAACAAGTTGATATTTTTGTTCCAAAGATAATAGGGAGTTTGGTAAAATGGCTATTTTCAAATGTTAATAAAATATTAATCTACAAATGAGTACATCCTTATATAAAAGAAAACAGAATATTTGAAGATAATATAGTTTGTTATTATAAAATGAGTCTGCAATATAAATTCAGACATCCATTTTTAAGATTGCCAGGAGGAGAAGGGGATGACAGAGGATGAGATGGCTGGATGGCATCACCGACTCGATGGACATTGAGTTTGAGTGAACTCGGGAGTTGGTGATGGACCGGGAGGCCTGGCGTGCTTCGATTCATGGGGTCGCAAAGAGTCGGACACGACTGAGCTACTGAACTGAACTGAGCCTTTAAAAATAATTAGATTAAGTAATTGGATACACAGTATTCTTTTTTGTACCTAAGTTTGTTTAAAGCCGCTATTGAGTACTGAAGAATGAGCTTTTTCTACTATGGCACCATTAATAAAGGAACTTCATTCTAAACATATATTCACATCATTTTCAAACAAAGAAGTGAGGGAAGACAAGGAGTGAATCATGTGAAGAGCTATGGGAAATATTTGGATATTGGAGAAAAAAATGATCTATTTTGGATAAGTGAAATTTGTAATGCTTTTAATGTTTAAACTTTTATGACTACATACCAAGCAGAGTAAAAGTTGGTTTGTGTTTATTGTATCATTCAATTATCATAGTAACCTCATAAATTTAGGATTACTGTTATTATTCTCACTCTTGTGAAAAGAAGCTGAGGCGTATATGGGATAAGTAATTCTTCAGGGTCAGCTATCTAGTATACAGCAAAAGGAAATTGAAGACTTAGGTCTGTAGGCCTCAAAACACATGTGTTCTCCCATGCAGTACAATATTTCTAAACTACATTATGTTCAAATAATAAAATCTAGTAGACAATAATACATTTTTAGGTATGTGTAAAAACTGATGAAAATCTTATTCTAACTAGGATTTCCTAGAAAGTTTATCAAATCCAAATAGGAACAGTTTTGCATTCTATGCTAAATTTTTTAAAAATTGACCAAGAGTTGAAATTTTCAAACTAGAGGATTGTTATATACAGTTTCTTCTTATGCAATAGCCTGAAGTTAAATAAATCTAGGGGCTTCCTAGATGGCTCAGTGGTAAAGAATCTGCCGGCCAATGCAGAAGACACAGGTTCGATCCCTGGGTCAAGAAGATCCCCTGGAGGAGGAAATGGCCTAGCGGGCTACAGTCCATGGGATCACAAAGGGTCAGACACAACTGTGTGACTGAGCACAAGCACAAAATAAGTGTAACCATAGTTAATACAGTATGATTTTATAAGCAATGGAATAAGTTTGTGCAAAATACTCCATATGTTTATATCCCCAAAGACAAACTCTTTGATAGAAGCAGTGAAGCCAAAGGGCATGGATGTCAGGAATAATTGCAGACTGATTTCTCAGCTAATGTTTAGTAGTTTAAAAAAAATGATACAAAACTGCATTAGACAAAAAGGATTTGACTATCACAACTAATTTTGTTGCTGAAAAGAAATCACAGGCTTTGGCTCTCCAAATGAAGCTAAACAGACCAACACTGAATAACTGTAAATCTTGTCTGTAGCCATTTGCCTACAGGGCAGACTTTTGTGGACAGAGTCAAAAGATACTTGCCTGGAGTTACAATTTTTGGTGCACTGTGTTTAGCTCTGGTTTATGATTTTACTTTAATTGGTTGGCATAGGTTCTGCTAAACTGTATTGCATTTTATACATAAAATACAGTTATAGTATATTTCTAATTTGAAACATGAACATCAAAAGGAGAAGAAGTTATTTGTATTTAAGGACACATTCCTCCATTATTAAAAACTAGTTTCAAAGTAATAACAAGGAACTCTGGGGAAATGACAGGAGCATAATATTTAATCTCCTCAAATACCTTTATAAAAGCAGATAAAACAATTAAATAGTTAGCTAAAACCAATGAACCCCATTTACAGCAAAATTAAATTATAAGGTATCTCCAGCAATCCCAAAGACAAGGGGTTGGGAGAAAACTTGATGGCTACAAGCTCTGTGCTGCCTCAGCCTTTCTACAGATAGAAGGGTCAACTTTAAAAAAGCACACAGTGTGAGAGATGGGGGTTAAATTTTATTGGGGGTAAAATGAGAACTGCAGCCTGGGAGATAGCACCTCAGATAGTTCTTAAAAACTGCTCCAAAGAGGTAGCAGGAAAGGAGATTGTACATGTGATTTTGGTAAAGGGGGAGTACATGCAATCAAGCGCATATATTTTTCTTGTTTTTTTTTTATTTCTATTTTATTTTTTTTTATTTTTTAAACTTTACATAATTGTATTAGTTTTGCCAAATATCAAAATGAATCCGCCACAGGTATATATGTGTTCCCCATCCTGAACCCTTCTCCCTCCTCCCTCCCCATACCATCCCTCTGGGTCGTCCCAGTGCACTAGCCCCAAGCATCCAGTATCGTGCATCGAACCTGGACTGGCATCTCATTTCATACATGATATTTTACATGTTTCAATGCCATTCTCCCAAATCTTCCCACCCTCTCCCTCTCCCATAGAGTCCATAAGACTGTTCTATACATCAGTGTCTCTTTTGCTGTCTCGTACACAGGGTTATTGTTACCATCTTTCTAAATTCCATATATATGTGGTATTATACTCTATTGGTGTTTTTCCTTCTGGCTTACTTCACTCTGTATAATAGGCTCCAGTTTCATCCACCTCATTAGAACTGCTGGCCTTGCGAAGCTATTGCTAGTCACAAGAAGCAGTCATCACCATGAAGGGTTTTAGTACTTTCCTAGATATGAGGAAATACAAGAATTGAGCTCATAAAATGAGCTTCTGAGAATACCTTTCTGAAGACCTGTCCTGCCAGTTTTCCCGAAGCACAGAGTGCCTCGTTTCAACTCGCCACCTTGATCACCTTCCAGGGGATGGTGGGTCAGCAGCAGCAGCAACACATGACTTAATCCTCTTGGAGGCAGATGGCATGCACCCATGGCAAGCAGTCAGCTTCTAGTTGACAGAAGCATGGAGAGACCATCAGACATTTTAAGATCTGAAAGCAGGATATTCACCAGGAACCATTTTGGAATCAGCAACTAAAATCAGGAGGGATTTTGCTTAATCCACAGTTGGTCATTGTAACTGTTTGTAGGAAGGTCTGACAGGGCTGGAACTATTTAGCTCCTTTGAATTTTTAAATTGATTAAGTATGACCAACACCCAGAACTAAGTTCCAGACTAAAGGGAAACAAACAAACAAAAACCTGAGAACTGAACTACCCACCTCAAAATTATCAGGACAGTCCAACACAAAAGACAAAGTCTGATAAAAGTGGGGGACTGAAACTAAACCAGAAGAAACTTGTATTTTTAAATACTAATATCAATTAAAAAAAAAAACACAGTTGTGAGAGCTCTGAAGTTACAAAAGACATTCTGAAAAAAGAACTTGCCTTTTAAAATTTCAAATTTTCATATGAAAATAAGCCTTGGATTATAGCTAACTATAAGGAACTAAGATTAAATGAGGAGGGGAGATAGAATATAATTACTTTTTTCCTAGACAAAATAGATTCAGTAATATTAAAAATAACTGAGGACAAAAAGAATGTATTTGCAAATCTTTTAAATGTGTTCAACAATCATATTATTTTTGGAAATATTTATATTGTTACATGGAAACTGATGTGAATATGATGTGGAATAAGGCAAATGGATAGTTATTGAAAACTGTAACTTTATCACTCCGTATTTACTTTTTTTAATATAAATTTATTTATTTTAATTGGAGGTTAATTACTTTACAATATTGTATTGGTTTTGCCATTTATCAACATGAACCCTCCACAGGTGTACACGTGTTTCCCATCCTGAACCGCCTTCCTCCTCCCTCCCCGTACTGTCCCTCTGGGTCCTCTCAGTGCACCAGCCCCAAGCATCCTGTATCACGCATCGAACCTGGACTGGCGACTCATTTCATATATGATATTCTTAAGGTGAAAGAGGAGTAGATGTAAAGTAGAAGAGTTGGAAAATTAGTATAAACTCATTAGGCATTTTATTCATCCATTGGTCAAGTCATTGTTCTAACAATGTTTATTTCCTATAAATTCACCTACAAAACCATGTAGAAAGAAATCAGGTAAAAATGAGCATCCCTAACATCCAGATTGTAGATTTAAAATACCTTTTCCAGTAAAGACAAGGAGGACCTCTTGGAGAAGTGACGGATTCCAGTTCTGAGACTGAAAACGACATGAAATAAGTCCAGAATATCTCGTAGCAGATCACATTAAAAGGGGACAGGATTCAATGTCAAGAGGAGCTATAACTAAAAATTAGATAATTTGAGCTTCAAAATGAGTTGAATTTATACGAAAGACGTGGAATCCATCAAGTATGTTTACCTACATGAGTTTCTAATGATACTTAATCTAATAGTATCTAGAGGATGAGAAGAAACAAATTAGGTGTAAGTCTATAAAATAAAGGGAAAAATCAGGGATTTATCTTGTTTTTTCTGAGTGTTACTTTTAAAATATTTTAATATAGTAATAAGTAGAAAAAGAGAACTAATACTTTATTAATGTAACAAGTAGCAAACAATAATAATTTACAGATGAGGGAAAATGAAACTTAGTAGAACTACGCTTGGTAATAACTAAAAAAGAAATGCTAATTCAACTGTCAATGGATTAATGGACAGAGGAATTAAGCAAAAAGAGAAAGACAAGCTAGAAAATCCAAATCATGTGTAATCTTGCTAAAAAAAAAAAAAACCTAAGCTAAGTCTATTTTCTTCCAAGTTGCAGAAAATTCCAGAGGGCAGTGAAAAATATGAATTGCAAAATGAGCATGTAATCAGCAAATCCAGACAAGGAAAATTTGCAATTTAAATGGATGGTGATTTTCAATTTCATATGGTATAAAGGGGGAAAAAAAAAGAGTTTGCACCTGTAAATTAAAAAGCTTAAAAGACACACCAAATTTTAAGAAAATGCGTAATACTAAATTACAATGTATAGAGATACATATTTAGATAATGAAAAAATAAAAATACACAAGAAAATAACCACACAAAAGGCAGGATTGTGGGGGGAATTTTGAAGGTTGTGATTGAGATATGGCAAATGGAAGGATTGCTGGGCTTTCAAGCTATAGAATTTCTATAATTCTATACATATCATACTCAAGATAGCTATATATATTGTATTATAAATAGATATTTATATCTAATATAGATATATGCAAATCAATACTTTTATGAAATAAAATAGAGTTTTATTTTTAATGTGTAGCATGGTTTCTATTGGGACTTCCCTGGTGGCTCAGTGGTAAATAATTTGCCTGCAACACAGGATATACAGGTTTGATCCTTGATGCAGGTCCGGAAGATCCCTTGGGAAAGAAAATGGCAATCCAGTCCAGTACTCTTGCCTGGGAAGTCTGATAGACAGAGGAGACTGGCAGGCTACAGTCAACGGGTATGCAAGGGTCAGACACGACTTAGTGACTAAACCACCACCACCATGGCTTTTACTTAAATATTGTATTAAATACCTTTTACATTAATAAATATGTAGTTAAAAGATATTTAAAATACATGTAGCAATATTTTAAGCTGCAACGGTTATCTCAAATTATATTCATTTATTTCTTGTCAGTTCAGTTCAGTCACTCAGTCATGTCCAACTCTTTGCGACCCCATAAATCGCAGCAAGCCAGGCCTCCCTGTCCATCACCAACTCCTGGAGTTCACTCAGACTCATGTCCATCGAGTCAGTGATGCCATCCAGCCATCTCATCCTCTGTCGTCCCCTTCTCCTCCTGCCCCCAATGCCTCCCAGCATCAGAGTCTTTTCCAATAAGTCAACTCTTTGCATGAGGTGGCCAAAGTACTGGAGTTTCAACTTTAGCATCATTCCTTCCAAAGAAATCCCAGGGCTGATCTCCTTTAGAATGGACTGGTTGGATCTCCTTGCAGTCCAAGGGACTCTCAAGAGTCTTTTCCACACCACAGTTCAAAGGCATCAATTCTTTGGTGCTCAGCCTTCTTCACAGTCCAACTCTCACATCCATACATGACCACTGGAAAAACCATAGCCTTGACTAGATGGATCTTTGTTGGCAAAGTAATGTCTCTGCTTTTGAATATGCTATCTAGGTTGGTCATAACTTTCCTTCCAAGGAGTAAGCGTTTTTTAATTTCATGGCTTTAGTCACCATCTGCAGTGATTTTGGAGCCCAGAAGAATAAAGTCTAACACTGTTTCCACTGTTTCCCTATCTATTTCCCATGAAGTGATGGGACCGGACGCCATGATCTTTGTTTTCTGAATGTTGAGCTTTAAGCCAACTTTTTCACTCTCCACTTTCACTTTCATCAAGAGGCTTTTGAGTTCCTCTTCACTTTCTGCCATAAGGATGGTGTCATCTGCATATATGAGGTTATTGATATTTCTCCCGGCAATCTTGATTCCAGCTTGTGTTTCTTCCAGTCCAGCGTTTCTCATGATGTACTCTGCATATAAGTTAAATAAGCAGGGTGACAATATACAGCCTTGACGTACTCCTTTTCCTATTTGGAACCAGTCTGTTGTTTCATGTCTAGTTCTAACTGTTGCTTCCTGACCTGCATACAGATTTCTCAAGAGGCAGATCAGGTGGTCTGGTATTCCCATCTCTTTCAGAATTTTCCACGGTTTATTGTGATCCACACAGTCAAAGGCTTTGGCATAGTCAATAAAGCAGAAATAGATGTTTTTCTGGAACTCTCTTGCTTTTTTGATGATCCAGCAGATGTTGGCAATTTGATCTCTGGTTCCTCTGCCTTTTCTAAAACCAGCTTGAACATCAGGAAGTTCACGGTTCACGTATTGCTGAAGCCTGGCTTGGAGAATTTTGAGCATTACTTTACTAGCATGTGAGATGAGTGAAATTGTGTGGTAGTTTGAGCATTCTTTGGCATTGCCTTTCTTTGGGATTGGAATGAAAACTGACCTTTTCCAGTCCTGTGGCCACTGCTGCAATTTCCAGTTTGCTGGCATATTGAGTGCAGCACTTTCACAACATCATCTTTCAGGATTTGAAATAGCTCAACTGGAATTCCATCACCTCCACTAGCTTTGTTTGTAGTGATGCTTTCTAAGGCCCACTTGACTTCACATTCCAGGATGTCTGGCTCTAGATGAGTGGTCACACCATTGTGATTATCTGGGTCGTGAAGATCTTTTTTGTACAGTTCTTCTGTGTATTCTTGTATTATTTCTTTTAGACATTCATTTTTAATATTATAAACCATGCTATAATTACTGTAGCTAAAACTTGAAAAATAGTTAAATATATGTATATATATGGGCTTCCCTGGTGGCATTAGTGGTAAAGAATCCTTCTGCCAGTGCAGGAGATGTAGGAGACAAGGGTTAATCCCTGGATCAGGAAGATACCCTGGAGGAGGACACAGCAACTCACTCCAGTATTCTTGCCAGGAGAATCCCATAGATAGAGGATCGTCGCAGGTATAGTCCATAGGGTCACAAAGAGTTGGACATGGCTAAAGTGACTTAGCATGCACATACACACACACACACACACACACACACACACATACATATATACACACACACACACAGATATATGTGTGTGTGTGTGTGTGATTGTTGGCCTGAATAATGTGAAAAAGACCTGGTATGCACTGGTAAATTGTTTCTCTAGAAATGTTGTACTAATTTATACTTTATGCTATTTTCTATTTTTTGCAGTTTTCCAACTGCTTATAATCTTTAAATTTTTCATAAGTATTTTTAATCTTAAAAATTTTCACAGACCTTTCAGTCTTTTTAAATTTTATCTTTAATATAGTCCCATTGCTAAAAAACTTAAAGAAAATTTTACAATTAAGTTTTAAAATCAAATGTGTGCCATGGGTTGCTGAGACATATTCTGAACCTTTATCATCATATAACATTATGATTCATGTCACATTTTGGTTATCTGATGTCCTAAACTCTGTGTGTGTGCTCAGTGTGTTCAACTCTTTTTGACCCTATGAACTGTACCTACCAGGCTCCCTTGTCCATGTAATTTTCCAGGCAAAAATACTGGAGTGGGTTGCCAGTTCCTACTCCAGGGAATCTTACCAACCAAGGGATTGAAAGGGTGTCTCTTGAGTCTCCTTCCTTTGGAAGGAAGTCTCCAATCCTTTATTGGCAGGTGGATTCTTTACTACTGCGCCACTTGGGAAGGCAGTCCTAAATATCTTCCTGTTATCTGATTATTCATGTAAGGCTTGATGTTTTTCAAAACAATTGTCAAACAGTTATCGTGGAAAAACACTTAACATAAGGTCTCCCCTTGTACCAAATTTTTATGTGCACCATATATTTTTTATTGACTAGAGATATAATGTGGTATAGCAGATATCTAGAGTTTATTCAGACTTGACTGAAACTTCATGCCTGTTTATTAGTATCTCCTCATTTCCTCTTCCCTCAGTAGCTGGCCACCACTTTATTACTCTGAGTTTGACTGTAGTAGATACTACATATAAGTGGAATCATGCTGTATCTCTGCAGTTTCTCTGGGACTGGCTCATTTCACTAAGTATAATGCTCTCAAATTTAATCCATCTGTCACATAGTATAGATTTTCCTTCTTTTTACTTAAAGGCTCAATAAAATTTCATTTTATATATATACACACATATATATATATACCACATTTTCTTTATCCATTTATCTGTCAATGGAAATATAGATTGTTTCCACATTGAAGCTTGATTTTCACATATTCTATATTGTTTAATTTTTTTCTTATTTAGCTTATTCTTCTATTAAGCATCTCATCTATATCTTATTTATTTTAAAAATTCCTTATCTATTTAATTTAGTGTAAAGATCCTTGTAGAACTTCCGAATGGTTAACCTTTCACTTTAAAAACTTTGTTTTCTCCATGTGGTCTATGCACATGGAGTCAGTGTTGTTTCACACTGTAGCTTCATGTTTCTTTTGCTGGGTACTGTGCTTTTCTCTTGTATTTACTACTGGGAATTTAATTGTACTTATTTTTATATTTAAACTTTAAGGCCTCTGGGAATTTGCTTTTATGCATGGTGTAAGGTGGGAAAATCATATAAGCGTAACTAAAATTCTTCCAAATTTCAAGTTTTTTATGAAATAAAGTTAGAATAAACAGGTATATTTAGATATCAACAGTGAAATATAAAGTATTTAATGACAGATGGAAGCATGTTAATTATAGGGTGTCTAAAATTCAGTGAGGAAGTTTTCTAGGACATGTAATGTTTCTATACTATGATGTTAATAACTTGGTATCGTGTCAATTAATTGATGGTATGCTAATTTGAATAAAATTTTTGTGCTAATTGATAGAACAATTTTGTAATTTTGCAAGTATATCTTTGATATGTATATAAGCAACTTGACCATATTAATTTTATCAGTTCTCCCAATAACCTAGCTAATATATTTTCTGTTGATTCATCTATCATTTTACTGGATGATTAAGCTAACAACTTTTTTTTTGTACAGACACAATCTAGGCATATGTTGATACAACCATTTGAGATTTATTTCTTATAGAAAGCCTAATGTTTAAATTAATGAACAGAGGTCTATAGAATGTAAAGCATGACATTTGAATTAGTCATTACATGTCTAATTCTAACTGTGAAACCTAAATATATTTTCAAGTTGAATAAAAGGGTGGCATTGCATCAATTGTGCTCTCCTGCAGAGCTCTTAAAGTACAATATATACTAGCATCCTACATGTGTCCTTAAATTTTATTATTTTGTGCATTACAGTTCACACAGAGACAGTCAGATAAATCTGATGATATTGAACTGAAAGTAAAGAGTTGCTTCATTCCACATTCTTAATAAATTCCATCTTTGTCACAATTGAATTATGTTTATGAGACATCTCTGTAGGACTGGTATTAGCAATTTAACTTTTCATTTACTAGTAATTTATATAAATTAAGAGAAAATTTTTAAAAAATTATTAATTGCACAAACACTACTTTATAAAGAAAGAAGACATTGCAATAACTGAAATTTTGCTCACTGACAGCATGGTCAAAGAATAAAAGTCCACATTTTCAAACAAAACATGGTTTAGGAGTCATTCAGTCATGTCTGACTCTTTGTGACCCCATGGACTGTAGCCCACCAGGCTCTTCTGTCCATGGAATTCTTTTTTTTTTTTTAATTTAATTTAATTTTTTTTTTACTTTATTTATTTATTTTTTAATTTGATTTTATTTTTAAACTTTACAATATTGTATTAGTTTTGCCAAATATCGAAATGAATCCGCCACAGGTATACATGTGTTCCCCATCCTGAACCCTCCTCCCTCCTCCCTCCCCATACCATCCCTCTGGGTCATCCCAGTGCACCAGCCCCAAGCATCCAGTATCGTGCATCAAACCTGGACTGGCAACTCGTTTCATACATGATATTATACATGTTTCAATGCCATTCTCTCAAATCTTCCCACCCTCTCCCTCTCCCACAGAGTCCATAAGACTGTTCTATACTCCAGGAAAGAAAACTGGAGTGCATTGACATTTCCTTCTCCAGGATATAGACAGATAGACAGATACTATAAAAATCAAACATATAAAAGGCAAGAGTTAGAAATAAAAATTTTATTCCAAGGGTGATGGCATATTAATTTTAAGAATCTAGTAGAAAATACAAAACAAGTCTTTCATTGAATGCTATATAGTTGTCTATGGATTATTAAACTGTAATTGAAGAGAAAGATAAAATCCATCATCCTTTCTACCTTAATGTACCTCTCCTGACCCTCTCTATCTTAAGAAATTACAGGGAAATTCCTAGTGGTCCAGTAGTTAGGCCTTGGTGCTTTCACTGTGGTGGCTCTGGGTTCAACTGCTGAATGGGGAACAAAGATCCTGCAAGCCACCTTGTATGGACAAAAAATGCATAATTAAAAAATACAATGAATTACATCATTATTCTTTCAGATGCTCAAGAGAAGCTTTTACTTTTGATTCCTCACTTTTTCACACTCCACACCCAGTATAACTGTAAATTTTATCATTTTTACTTTGAAAAGGTACCCAGAATCTGGCCACATTCCACTGTTTGCTGTTACCCTCTTGTCTTTTATTTCTTCATCGACTATGTCTATTGACCACCCAAATGGTTCCCAGACTTTGTTCTTGCTTTTATACCACAGAGATCCAATGTTAACATAGCAACTAAATTGATCCTTTTAAAACATAATGCATATCTTTTTACTTTCATGCCTAAAATTTTCCAATGGACTGCTATTTTATTTAGAGTAATATACAAATTAGTTACAATGGCCCACAGTGTTGTATAGAGCCTTCCTTCCAATGTGTCTCTGACCTGATCTATTACCTGTATCTTTGCTGACTCTGCTCTGTCCACACTGGCCTCCCTTCTAATCCTTGAACATGTTAACTATGCTTCCACATACATGCTGTGCTGTGCTATGCTTAGTTCTCAGTCATGTCTGACTCTTTGCAACCCAGTGGACCGTAGCCGCCAGCCCCCTCTGTCGATGGGAATTCTCCAGGCAAGAATACTAGAGTGGGTTGCCATGCCCTCCTCCAGGAGATCTTCCCAGCTCAGGGATTGAGGTCTCCCACACTGCAGGCGGATTCTTTACCAGCTGAGCTACCAGGGAAGCCCTTCCACATACATAGTTATTGTTTATTCAGCTTGGAACTATCTTTCTTCAGATATGTGAATGGCTTGCTTTCTATCTTCAGGCTTTTATTAAAATGTCTACCTTTTAATGATGTCTCCCAAAGCAACCTATTTGAAATAACAATACCACCTTTCTTGACCCTCCTTCTCACATAATATTGCCACTGTCTGACATACTTATTTTGCTTACTTATTTGTGCTATTTCCACAACAAGAATCTAAGCTCCACGAAAAACAGGTATTTTCCTATTTTGTTCACTGTTGTAGCAGCCCAAGACCTAAATTAGTGTTTGTGACATACTATATTCCCCATAGATATTTATGGACGAAATTGAGGAGTGTAAATTTGTATTACAGCTAATTCCTTTGGCAACTGTTCATTGAGTAATGCCTGTCAGGACCTCCTGACAGTGCTATATCACGCGATTTCCCACTTCCCATACAGGTGCATACTCCCACCCTTGCAGTTCACATGCATCCTTAAGAGTTGCTTCCTGCTTACCTGCTGACACTGAACTGCCTACAGTCCAGGAAAATCAGCAAACTTCTCTTCTTTCCAGTTGGATGGCTGCAAGTACACATTATCCTTGGAAGTGTTAACAGAAATTTCTAGGCTCAAGATGGAGTCGCTCCTGCCCAGGGTACCACATTAGCTGACAGAAAGTTAGATAACTCTCATGTCCTTATAGATGCTCTGCTGGACATGAAACTCAGGGTATCCTTAAGCCAATCTGCAATCACCAAGCCACCTTTGGGCTCTATACTAATCTCTTTGTCCCTTCTTCCCCCAAACAAGGTGGATTATATGGCTCCAGCCAGTCAGATATTTTTCTGTTTTTCTCTTCTAGATAATTTATTCCATAAAAGCTACCTTCCTTCTGCCCTAATTTGCAGTTTTCTAAACAGAGATTGTTCAGGAGGTATTAAAATTTTTTCTTTGTATCACTCAAATTGTCTTATTTAACCCCTGGTGGCTCAGACAGTAAAGAATCCACCTGCAAAGTGGGAGACCCCAGTTCAATCCCTGGGTTGGGAAGCTTCCCTGGAGGAGGACATGGCAACCCACTCCAGTATCTTGCCTGGAAAATCCCGTGGACAGAGGAGCCTGGCGGGCTACAGTCCACGGGCTTGCAAAGAGTTGGACATGACTGAGCGACTAAGCACACAATCACTTTTTAACAGGTTTTGTGATGAGGAATGGGCTCCTAAATTGACTGCTGATGGCCTACGGGACAATGAAATACCCAGGTGAGATACCCACTGAACACTCTGAACTCACTGCTCCTCTCATCACCACTGAGCGCATTGGGTAAGTCACTCTCGGATTAAGCTCCACCCCCTTGTGTATAGCTCTCCAACCCAAATAATCTTTAAAGAATATACATATCTTTTTCCGAGAAAGTTTCTAGAACCCCAGAACAATTTAAGGGATTATTAAAATTCCCAGAAAGGTTCTGGGTCCCAGAAAGTTTCCAAGTTTGTTGGAACATCAAATATATGAAATGATAGTGATAATTAAATATATATATATATATATATATATGAAATATCAGTACATTTAAAATGGCAAAATAGTGATGAGAAAAACTAATAAAAATGCTCTTTTTAGGTTGAGGAAGTATTCTTCTATTCTTAGTTAGGGTTTTTATCAGGATGTATCTTTGTTATTATCAAAAGATTTTTTGTTTATTAAGATAATCATAATTATTTTCATTTGTTAATGTACTGAATTACATCAGTTGACTTTTAAGTGTTAAATCAACCTCACATTCCTGGGGTAAAACTTACTTGATTATAAACATTGTCTTTATTTGTGGGGATTGATTTGCCAAAATTTTGCTTGTTATTTTTGCATTTGTATTCTTATGGTATTTGGTCTGTAGTTTAACTGAAATATATTTGACTGATTTTGGTGTCATGATAATTCTGGTCCCATAATATAAATGGAAACTTGTTCCCTCCTCTCAAATTATCTCTGGGTTTCTTTAGAATTGTTATTAATTCTTCTGTAAATATTTGATAGAAATTACGAGGTTGGGAGTTTCTTTGAGGGTTAATATTTTCAATACATAGTCAATTTTATTAATAGATACAGGGCTATTCAGATTTCCTATTACTTCTTTAGTGAGCTGTGGTAGTTGTGTCTTTAAAGATACTTGTTTGTTTAATTCAAGCTGTCACATGTGTTGGTCAAAACATTAGTATCTCCTTTGTGAAAAGCGAAAGTTGCTCAGGCGTGTCTGACTCTTTGCAACCCTAAGGACTGTAACCTGCCAGGTTCCTCTGTCCAGGGAGTTCTCCGGGCAAAAATAATGGAGTGGGTAGCCCTTCGCTTCTCCAGGGGATCTTCCAAACCCAGGGATCAAACCCCGGTCTCCCACATTGCAGATGAATTCTTTACCAGCTGAGCCACCAGGGAAGCCCAAGGATACTGGAGCGAGTAACCTATCCATTCTCCAGGGGATCTTCTTCACCCAGGAATTGAACCAGGGTCTCCTGCATTGCAGGTAGATTCTTTACCAGCTGAGCTATCAGGGAAGCCCAATATCTACTTTACATCCTTTTAATATTTGTAGAATCAAGAGTGATATAACCCTTCTTACACCAGAAGCTGTTAATCTGTGTCATTTTAAAAAATTCCTTGTCTAGAATATTATTAATTTTATTGGTCTTCTCAAAGAGCCACCTTTGGATTTCACAGATTTTATCTATTGATTTCATTTTATATTTTCATTGGCTTTCAGCCTGGGCTTTATTTTAAAAATATTCTAATTATTAATACTATGACTCTAATCTTTTCCTTGTTTCTTAAGGTGGAACCTGAAGCCATTTGTTCTGAGATCTTCCTTCTTTTCTTATTTAGGTATTGAATGCCATAAAAATAGCAAGTACTGCTTTAGCTCTTACTAGTAAACTGAGGCACATTAAAATTTTCAAAATTTGAGCAAACATCAGTTCTCACAGGGCAGCATCCAGCCGAAAGTGGTTAGGAGCTTTGCTCCTACAGGAGCTGGGAAAGGCTTTTATAGAGGATATGCAGAAGTAATGCAGAGACATCATTTTATTCCAAACAACTTAAGTAGTTGAGTTATTTGGGAAAGTCTGATTGTCTGTACATGACTGGTTGTCCCTGAATTTTATTGAGCATATTTATAAGACTTTACTTTGCCTTAGGTTTTGGTTCCCTTATACAGGCTCAGAGCCCTCAATCTAATGACCTCCTTGTCTAACTAGTCTAACAACTATATGAACAGCTTTTGATGTATATTTTTGCTTTTCTTCAGTTCAAAGTATTTTATAAGGTCACTTTTGATTTCTTCTCTTGATCTGTAGATTACTTATAATTGTCTTATTTAGGCTATAAATGTTTGGGGAATTTCCATACAGTCATATATTTGGAAACATTTTTTTCATCGTTATGAAATTTGAAATATCTTCTATGTTTGCTAGAGATTTTTTTTCACTCTTATATTATCTAGGAGTTAGTGCAGTCCTTTGAAATGTGTAGAGACTCATTTTATGGATAAGTGTATGGTCTATATCAGCTAATGCACTATGTGGGATTTGCAAATTTTAATGCTGTAGATGTAGTAATTAGTGTTCTATAAATATCAATTGGCTCAATATGTTGGTAGTGTTCTTCAGATAATTTATGTTGTTTCCAATTTTTAAATATATTTGTTCTATTATATTTTGAAAGATAGATATAAATGCCTAAAACTATGATCTTAAAGTTGATTTTTCATTAATTCAACCAAGTTGTCCTTCATGCATGAGTATACACACACATTTACAATTGTTATGTCTTCCTGATGTATTGTCTCTAATCATTACCTTTTCTCTCTCTCTCTTTATTTTCATCCTTCCTTCCTATCTTCTCCTTCTTGGTTTCTCTCTTTCCTGGTGACCAGAGTTACTCCTGTTATCATCTCTCTTCAGCCGTGGGAATCTCCTTTCATATCTTTTGTAGTACAGGTTTGTTGATGACCCCTTCTGTCATCATTATTTTATATGAAAATGTCTTAAGTTTGTCTTTATTATTGAGGACTATTTTTACAGGTGGAGAAGGAGATGGCAACTCACTCCAATGCTCTTTCCTAGAAATTTCCACGGATAAAGAAGCCTGGTGGGCTACAGTCTATGGGGTCACAAAGAGTCAGACATGACTGAAGTGACTTAGCATGCATTTTCACAGGATATAGATAATTGGCTGACTTTTCCTCTAGCATTTTAGAAAATTCTGGTCTTCATATTTCCTAATTAGATGTCAACAGTCAAACAAGTTATTGTTCCCCTATATGTTTTCTGTCATTTTTGTCTGTCTGGTTGAAGATTTTCCCTTTATATTAAATATTTATTTTTGCCACTTTATTTTGTACATACCACAAATTTTTTCGTATGCATCCTGTTTAGAAGAAGCTTCTTGAACCAACACATTTGTTTAATCTTTAGAAAAATTATAATTTTACATTTTTATACTCTAAAATATATTTTCTACCTATTTTGTCTCTCTACCTTCCACTACTCCTCTTTAAAATGGTATAATTTGTGTTGTATTCCCTGGAGTTTCTTAGGTTTGAATAATTTCTGTCAATTTCTTTTTGCTCTCTTTTTTTTATATTAGTTTATTGGTATTGATTTACCTTTAATGTCTTATCTGATAGCTCAGTCAGTAAAGAATCTGCCTACAATTCGGGAAACCCCAGTTCAATTCCTGGGTAGGGAAGATCTGCTGGAGAAAGGATAGGTTATCCACTCCAGTATTCTTGGGCTTCCCTTGTGGCTCAGCTGATAAAGAATCCACCAGCAATGCGGGAGACCTGGGTTTGTTCCCTGGGTTGGGAAGATCCCCTGGAGAAGGAAAAGGCTACCCACTCCATTATTCTGGTCTGGAGAACTCCATGGACTGTATAGTCCCTGGGGTCATAAAAAGCTGGACACAACTGAGCGACTTTCAGGTCCCTCACTACTTTTTCCTGTCTTAAACCCATTTTTCTGTTAAGAGCATCCAGGTTGCTTTTTGGTTTTTTTTTTTTTTTTTTTTAGAAATTGTGGTTTATTTTTGGTTCCTGAATTTCCATTTTATACTTTTCTTTGTTGATATTTCAAATATTTTCATTCTTTGTGGGTCACATTTTTACTTCACTGAGTTTAATTATAATAACTATATTAAAATCTTTGTATGCTAATTTCTGTGTGATCTCAAATCAATATTGGTCACAATTGATGCACTTTTCTATTGAGAACTGGGTACATTTTCATGACTTATAGTGTGTTAAGTAATGTTTTACTTTACTCTGAACATTGTTTATATTTTCTAGTGGAGAATCTGGGATTCCTCCAAGGAATGTTATATTTAAGGGCTGTTTGGTTGTTAATGTAGCTGGACTAAAATTTCAAGTCTGGTTTTTGGTGGCAACTCGCATTTTTAGATTTTATTTTATTTTTTGTTCTAGCTGTAATATATCATACCCATATGTGATTCAAGGGGCAACCAAAGCCTTCTTTAGAGTTTAGATATAAAACTTGGGGTTCTGTTTTCATGCTCTCCCACTTTGACTACTTTCTATATGGCTGTATTTGGCCCAAATCTTTCTATTTTTTTCTTAATGTCAGATAGGCTTTGCTGCTGCTGCTGCTAAGTCGCTTCAGTCATGTCCTACTTTGTGCGACCCCACAGATGGCAGCCCACCCAGCTCCCCCATCCCTGGGATTCTCCAGGCAAGAACACTGGAGTGGGTTGCCATTTCCTTCTCCAATGCATGAAAGAGGAAAGATAGGCTTCAGGTTTTTATCACAGTTTCAGTTACCCTACATGGAAGTCAGTTCAATCTACCATCTTGCTAACAGCTTGTTTAAATTTCCTTGTTAAAAAGGAAATTCATGTTTTAACTCTCCTCTCAGAATCTTCTTATTTGGATTCACTTACCCATGCCTACAGGTTATAATTTTCTCCAAAAATTATAGCTATAATCTGTGGGAAAGCAAGAAATGGTGGAAGCTTACTTAGTTTTACTGAAAATAGAAATTTTGTAAATCAATTTTTAAAATTTGTGCTAATGTAATTCCTGTGGAGAAATTATACTTTCACTTGAACCACTAGAAATTCATAAGAAATTAATGATACTTCAACTCCTATCACACTATACAAAAAATAGCTTGAAATGAGTAATTATCCTGAATGCTGCTGCTAAGTCACTTCAGTCATGTCCGACTCTGTGTGACCCCATAGATGGCAGCCCACCAGGCTCCACCATCCCTGGGATTCTCCAGGCAAGAACACTGGAGTAGGTTGCCATTTCCTTCTCCAATGCAGGAAAGTGAAAAGTGAAAGTGAAGTCATTCAGTCATGTCCGACTCTTTGTGACCCCATGGACTGCAGCCCACCAGGCTCCTCTGTCCATGGGATTTTCCAGGCAGAAGTACTGAAGTGGAGTGCCATTGCCTTCTCCTAATTATCCTGAATAGAAATGCCAAAAGCTTAAAACTTATGCAAGGAGACAAAGGAGGGAATCCTTATGACATTAGGTTAGATAAAGTTCAAGTAGGTAGGATACAAGAAGGAGTACCATAAAATAAGTGCTTATAGATATGTGTGAGAAATAGTTTCCAAGCTGGGTCCTGGTCATCCCCCTAGTACTTCCTGGCATTCACACCCTGTGTTATTCCTCTCACACTGTATAGAGTTGGTGTGTGTGACCAATGGGCTATGTCAGAAGTGATCACGTGTCATTCTCCGAAATAACTGTATCAGATGCTGTGGCTTCCATCTTGGTCTCTTACTCTTGCTCTGGCTCTGCTTCTCTCCCCTCTTTGGATGACACCTGTTAAAGAAATTGAACTGTCTTACCATAAGCAACCCTATGGAGACGTCTAGGTTGGAGGAACTGGGGACTAGATAATAACCATGTGAATGAGAATAAAAACAGATCTCAAGCTCCAGTCCAACCTACTGCAAACTCATGAGAGATTCTGAGCCAGAAATATCTATCTAGCTGCTCCTAGACTACTGACCCACACATTATGTAAGATAATAAGTGTTGTGGACTTAAGCTGCTAAATTTGGAAGAAATCTAGTTTGCAGCAATAGATAACTAACAAAGTGGGTTTTAAAAACAACGAAAAATTATATTCTTTAAAGACACTGCTAAAAGTAAAAAGTTAAGACACACGTTATAAGAAATGTTATAAAAATTGTCACGTATGTGACAAAAATCTTATAACTAAAATATTAAAAAGTCTCTTATGACAAAAGCCAAATTTTTTAAATGGCTCAAAAAGATTAAGACACTTTAACACAAAGATATGCAAATAGTCAGTAAGGACATGAAGAGATACTGGTTATTAATCTTCAGAAAAAGAAAAACAAAATCACCATGAGATACCCACTATACATCCACCCACTAGAATAGCTAAGTTTAAGGCTCAGGACCTGGGTTTGATCCCTGAGTTGGGAAGATCCCTTGGAGAAGGGAAAGGTGACCCACTCCAGTATTCTGGCCTGGAGAATTCCATTGGCTTATACAGTCTTATATAGTCTATAGTCTATGGGGTCGCAAAGAATCGGACACGACTGAGCGACTTTCACTTTCACTTTCAAGTGGCTGCCAATACCATTTATTGGGTAAGATATGGAGCAGTTAGAACTCTTCTTTACTGCCAATGGGATTAAAATGGAAAATTATTTGGCAGTCTCTTAAAAAATTAAATATACACTTATCATAGCTGTTGTTCAGTCGCCCAGCCGTGTCCAACTCTTTGTGACCTCATGGACTGCAGCACCCCAGGTCTCAAAATACTGGAGGTTCAACTTCCGCATCAGTCCTGAGTATTCAGAGTATTCAGGTTTGATTTCCCTTAAATCAAACTGGTTTAAGTTTAATTTAATTTAAGTTTGATTGACTGGTTTGATCTCCTTGCTGTCCCAGGGACCCCCAGGAGTCCTGCAGATGGCTTCTTCAATGCCATCTTTCTAGGTTCCATATATATGCACTAACATACAATATTTGTTTTTCTCTTTCTGACTCTCCAGCACCATAGTTTGAAAGCAGCAATTCTTCAGCACTCCACCTTCTTTATGGTCCAGCTCTCATGACCATACATGACCACTTGGAAGACCATAGCCTTGACTATATGGACCTTTGTTGGCAGAGCAATGTCTCTGTTTTTTAGCATACTGTCTAGGTTTGTCATAGCTTTCCTGCCAAGAAGTAAATGTCTGATTTCATGGCTGCAGTCACCATCTGCAGTGATTTTAGAGCCCAAGAAGAGGAAATCTGTCACTACTTCCACCTTTTTCCCATCTATTTGCCATGAGGTAAGGGGGCCGGATGCTATAATCTTAGTTTTGTTCAGTATTTAAACACTTATCATATGGCCCAGCAATTTATCTACCAGATATTTACATGAAGTAACTGAAAACATTTGTCTAAAAAGGATGTATATGTGAATGTGTTCACTAGTTCTCCCCATAAAAGTATACATATAATAGAACGCTACTTGTTAAAAGGAACATATAACATGATAAATTTTAAAAACTTGTTGAACAAAATAAATCAGATGCAAAAGACTAAATGCTGTATGATTTCATTTATATGCAATTCTAGAATATGTAAAACAGTTGAATAATGACAGAAAGACATCAGTGGGTGCTGGGCAGGGGAGGGAGGGATATACTGAAAAGAAATATGATGGAACTGTTTTAAGATAATAAGATCATTGAGGTGCTATTCCATGACTACATGAATTTGTGAAAATTAATTAAACTGTTCATTTTATATCTGTGGTTTTATTACACATAAATTTATCTGCAGTTGATTTCAGAGAATAAATTTTTGTAGAGTACATGAAGCTACACATCATTATTTTTATCTTTTAAATTGAACTTAAATACCAGAGATAAACACCAAGTACATACCTAAATACTTGTTCTAAGACTAATACTGATTATTAAGCTTAGGTCTAGAATCTTTTTTATAGGTTTTAGATTTGATATCTAAAAATATTTTCCATATTTAAATAAGTCATAAAGATAAATCCACCATGCTTTTCTTTTGTAAAGGGGTTCTGTGTATATGTGTGTGTGAGTGTGTTAAATGTATATGTGTGTGTGTGCCTGTGTGCTCAGTCACATCTGACTCTGTGACACCATGGACTATAATCCTCCAGGCTCGTCTGTCCATGGAATTTTCCAGGCGAGAACATTGAAGTGGGTTGCCATTTCCCCCTCCAGGGGATCTTCCCAACCCAGGAATCTTGCAAACCCACATTCCTGTGGCTACTGCATTGGCAGGTGGATTCTTTACCACTGATCCGCCTTGGAAGCCTGTATATTTGTGTATATATCAATATGGGAGCAAGGAATAGAAGAGGTGATCAAAGGAGACTAATAATTTAAGAAAAACAAAAAATAATTGTTCTATACTAAATTAGAACTGAAATTTATCCACCTTCATTTCAATACAAAAAATAACCAAAACTTGAGTTTTTTTAAATACTTAAATACATAAATTCTTCCACATAATGGTGTGACCCTAAGCTACAAAGTTAAATAGCACAATACTACTGTTGAATTAACTATTTATATATCTTCCATTTTATTATTATCTTGTCAACTTTTTCCAGCACTGCCTCTGATGTTGTTTCTTTCATATTTGGAGAAAGAACACTAAGCTTGGGTACTGGAGCTTAAAATCTCTGCCACTTGCTAGTTATACATTGACTTTGGCTCCAGAGCCTATTATGCAGAGTGAAGTAAGTCAGAAAGAGAAAACAAATATTGTATGTTAGTGCATATATATGGAACCTAGAAAGATGGCACTGAAGAAGCCATCTGCAGGGCAGCCGCAGAGACACAGACATAAGCAACGGACTGTGGACAGAGGAGGAGAAGGAGAGGCTGGGACGAATTGAGAGAGTAGCATTGGAACACGCACACACCACATGTAAAACCAGACAGCAGTGGGCATGTGCTGTATAGAGCAGGGACCCCTGTGACTAGCAGAGTGGGACAGGGTCAGGGTGTGGGGAGGCTCAGGAGGGAGGGGACATACTCATACCCATGGCTGATTCATGTTGATAGATGGCAAAAACCAACACAACATTGTAAGGCAATTATTGTCCAATTAAAAATAAATACATTTAAAAATTAAAAAATGACTTTGGGCAAACAACTTAGAGTCTGTGAGTCTTACTTTAATTATCTGTAAAATGAGGATTCACTTAGGAAGGTGACTGAATGATCACAAACGTGACTCTACTTCCTAAGTTTCAAATTTATGTTAAAGTTCAAAAGTCATATTTTATAAAACACATGCATACAAATGTATATATAATGCAGACAGATATCATTTATATTGAATTTGATTTTGATTTGTATTTTATATATAAAAATGTGAAAGAATTGATTTTGACTATTTACATAGCTAATTGAATAAATGTTTCATTCCACTTAATTCCAGTTGCATGTTAAGTATTATGATGATCAATTTTCTCCCTTGATGAATCTTTCAGTGTAGGTTATAAAATATGAAGGAAAAAAAATCTTTTTATAATCCCTCAAAAATTATGCAACTAGGTTCTTAAAAAGATGATTTATCCAACTTTTGTTATTAGTATTATAATGTTGTTACAGATATACCCACTGCATATAGTCTTTCATATTTTATTTAAAAATGGCATTAAACAAAGGTTTGAATTACAGATCACTAGCTAAGGCAATGGCACCCCACTCCAGTACTCTTTCCTGGAAAATCCCATGGGTGGAGGAGCCTGGTGGGCTCCAGTCCATGGGGTCGCTAAGAGTCAGACGCGATTGAGCGACTTCACTTTCACTTTTCACTTTCATGCATTGGAGAAGGAAATGGCAACCCACTCCAGTGTTCTTGCCTGGAGAATCCTAGGGACGGGGGAGCCTGGTGGGCTGCCGTCTATGGGGTCACAAAGAGTCGGACACGACTGAAGTGACTTTGCAGCAGCAGCAGCAGCTAAGTATTGGATTTCAGGCATAACAGATGTAGTTCCTATACATTTATAACGATGTATTCTTTAGCTTGCTATCCTCAAGTCACTGACAAATAAAGGTGCCAACTGGCAAAGGCAGCTTTCAAAACATACAGCTGTTTATTTTTTCTTTATTTGAGTTTTACATGGGATTTTGTGAACTCATCACATTTTTGTGAATTATTTTTCTATTCAAAGAGCAAGAAAGCAAACATGAAATTGAGGGCTTCCAGACTCTAAAGCCACTGTTGCCATTCAAGATTAGGAGAAGCTAAGCTACCTGGTGTTTATAAAAGCATCAATGAGAGGAGCTTTTTGAAAGTCCATAGGTCAAATTTTCCATTTGAAGTCAAAGAGTCAGAATTGTCATATTAGTCAGAATTATTGTAACTTCTTTAAAAGATATAGGGTCTTAAAGGATATCGAATGAGATACTGTGAAAAAATGTCTGAAAAAGAAAAAGATTCTTAAAAGATACAGACCCTACACACAGCTTTTCCCTCTATTTCTAGGATTTCTTTCCTTCTGCTTTTTTTTTTTTTTTTTGTCGTTGTTGTGGAAGTTCATGTAGCCACTGTTGTAAATTAAAACTCACATTTTTCATTGATATGAAAGATGAAAGTGACTCATGATAAACAACCTTTAATACACCGTGTTTCCCAGGTGATTTACTAATACAGTTCTCACAAACTACTGATAGGAATAGTCATGCATTTTAGATATAGGTCTTCCTTTGAAGTTGTCATGTCACACAGATGTCAACGAGGAGAGGCCTGAGGAAGTAAAACAAAACAAAATCCACACAATATTGATCAGCATTCTTATGTAAATTTTTATTTCATGTGTAAAAGCTCTTTGTCATAGTAGTTATGAACTGAATTATATCATCAGCCTTCATGAGCTTAAATTCCAGCTTTAACACCTTGACTGTATGCAACATACATAACCACTGTATACCTTATTTTCCCTTTCTGTAGGATAAGAAAATATTAGGGCATATCTCATATATTTGCTAGGAGGTAGGAAGTAAATCAGAGAAGGAAATGGCACCCCACTCCAGTACTCTTGCCTGGAAACTCCCATGGACGGAGGAGCCTGGTAGGCTGCAGTCCATGGGGTCGCTAGGAGTTGGATATGACTGAGCGACTTCACTTTCACTTTTCACTTTCATGCATTGGAGAAGGAAATGGTAACCCACTCCAGTGTTCTTGCCTGGAGAATCCCAGGGACGGGGGAGCCTGGTGGGCTGCCGTCTATGGGGTCACACAGAGTCGGACACGACTGAAGTGACTTAGCAGCAGCAGCAGCAGGAAGTAAATGCTATTACCTTCAGTGCCAGGTATACCTGGAATAAATTGAGTATTAAAAATGTTAACTTTCCCTAGTTTGTTCTGGCTGCTATAACAAAATACCATAGACTGGGTGACTTATAAACAGAACACTTATTTCCCATATTTCTGGAGGTTAGAAGTCCCAGATCAGAGTGCCAACATGATTTGGATAAGTGCCCTCATCTCCATTTCACTCTGGTACACTCACATGATGGAAGAGGCCAAGGAGCTCTGTGGAATTTCTTTTCTCAGGGCACTAATCCCATTGATGAGAGACCCACACTCATGACCTAATTGTTTCCAAAAGGCTCTACCTCTTAAAATGACCACACTGGGTGTTAGGATTCCAAAATGTGAACTGGGGTTGAGGGAAAACACAAACACTCATGTCATAACAATTATATTGCTATTTTTACTCTTGTTATGTCATTGTTATGAGAAATACATTATTCATCAACTACACTGCTAAGTACAGAGATAGATTTATGTCACTTTATTAAGTAAGCAATAGTAGTAGTATTTAACAGGCATTAATAGTAGTAGTAGTATTTAACAGGCATTGTATTTCCAAAACATTCAACACTAACAATTTGCATAATTTGTTTGTAAGTTTGTGATGTAATCCTCAACAAAACATTCTTAAGTCAATATACATACTTTTATGAAGTTAAATAAAAGTTTATTTCTTTCTTTTTTTTCTTAAAGACTTCATTGAATTTATTACAATATTGCTTTTGTTTTAGGTTTTGGTTTTCTGGTGGCCAGGTATGTGGGATCTTGGCCCCCCAACCAGGCATCAAACCTGCACCCCTTGCCCTGGAAGGCAAAGTCTCAACCACTGGACAACTAGGGAAGCCCCCTCAATGAAAATTTCCCTTAAATGAAAATTATCCAGTTAAATCTCAAATATCCTTACTCATAACACAGTAGCTTTTAGGAACAGGAGAACTATTGTTCTAATCTTAACAGAAGAAAAGTGAGGAAAGGTAATTGAGGACACACTAGAATGAAGTCCTAGAATCAAGCCAGAATAAGGCATCCTTAAGAGCAGTTTAGTCACAGTGGAGTCAAGTTACTGATTGCGAAGTCAGCAGAACTCATGAAAGACTTTTAGAATCAGCTGGAATAAAAGTCAAGACAAGGTCATTCTGTGCTCCTCTCTTTAAATGTTAAGTTTAAGTGAAAAATAAAATAATTGTCTTGCTAATTTTGCATGAAAAATTCAATGTGAATAGCACAGAATGCCAAGATTAACTTATAAACACAATTACCAAATTTACCAGCTATTTTATTGTCTTGTGTTTATGGATTTGTCAAGGCAGTTTTTATATATTCACTCTAAGTACAACAGTTGTTCTGAAGTGATTCTCAAGATGGTCTTCCCAATTAAACTGAAAATCCTTTAAAACTAGAAGTTATGTTAGAGAAGAGATGCCTTGGTGAATTATAAAACATAAACTTCAAAGGGAGGTAGAAGAGTCATCCTTGTATCTGAATATTTTCATCCCCTGAAATCACTGATGGAACCCGAGCAATATCTAAAGGTGGGGACTGGGTGTGCCATAGGACCATTCCTTTGATGGGATGGAAATTTCATAAGGGCGCTTTCCTTTGATACCTCAAAGAGGCAGGTACAGGGACATTAGACACTGACCGCAGTGGATACATGAGATTGGATCTATCAGAGGATAAATTGCTGTTTAAGAGTCACTGATCAAATTGTCCAGGAGAATTGTTTTCTAGTTTTGGCATTGCAGTATGTGTCAATATCTCTCATATCCCCCATGCTTTTTAAGACCCAATAGATTATTAAAACCAATTAAGGTCTATGGTTAATAAACAAACCATTTCTTTTGCACACTCTCTCAGTTCTCTTCCCTTCTTTGCCTCAGTTTTACTTTCTAAGTCCTTACCAATTTCTGCAGTGCATTCAGCTTTCTGGCACTTATGCTAAATTCCTAACACTTCACTTGAAGTGAGATTTCAGTGCTTCCTAACAGTGTTGTCTTTCAACTCATGCGTCACTCTCCAAAAGGACTATTTTACACTTTTTTCACATTTCTCAATATATCAGCCGTTTCTCCTGCTCCCATTACTCTCTGCTTATGACTGTACTATCTACTCATTTCACTTGAAAAATAGAAGGACTTAGAAGAGAATTCTGTGTTAGTCCACCATGATGTCCATAAAGTATCCTGCCTCGGTAACTATGTGGAGAATCTTTCCTCTTGTTGTTATGGAGGGGTGATCACTGTGCCTCACAATGGCCAACTCTTTTCCCTCTGCACTGGATCTCATAACATCTGCACTATTTGAATTTTGCTTTTGTAATGATCTTCATTCTTCTGAATTGTAATTATTCTCTCTGTACTAGATTAAACACACTAAATATTTCTCATCTTAAAGAAATGTAATATACACAATCATAGACAAAACTCCCTAGACTCTAGTTTGTGCTTTCAAAGCAACTTTAAAGAAATGTATTACTCTAGCTCTTCTTTCCCTCATCCTCTTGAACTTATTTCAAACCTTGAGTGTGCTGAAATCCTTCCACTCAACAAAGCCAAAACATGTTAAGGTCAGCAATGGTCACAGTATCACATCCAGTGATCAATTACAAATCCTCATTTTACTCAAACTATAGGCTGAAATCTTAATGCAATTGAACACTGCTTCTTAAAATATACTGTTTATATGAAATCCTCTATGTGTGAACTGTACATACAGTTTTCTTGATTATTTTAATAACTATTTTTGGACTAATACTCTTATTGTTCCTAAACTCACCAATGTTGCAATATTGGTATTTCTTAGGGATCAGTGTTTGGGCCTTCAGTATCTACAGTAAATCCAAGCTTGTCTCATTTCATCCATGGTTTTCAATGTCATTTACATGTTATCTAACCCCACCAATGATTTTAAATTATCTTTCCTACCTCTAGAGTGAAAGTTCTATGAAAACACGGGGTTTATTTATTGCCATATCTTCACTGCTTAGAACAATGTATGCAAGTTGTTGTTGAATGATATGAATAAACGGATAAAAAAGCAAACAAGCTCATAGTCAAACTCTCAGCACTTGGAAGGATTTAATCTAATGTTCTCTTTTATTCAGAAGAGATTTTCTGAATGTTGAGACTTGCTCCTTATTCCTCTTGACAGAATACTAACAAGTGCAGAAAAACATATATTAACAATCTTCCTCTCTACCACTTAGGGTAAAAGAATGTATTTCTATGTTACCAATGTATTCCTCCAGCTACTGGACACTCTTTTGAGGACCCCTGTGGTTCCAGGTAGAGGATAGGCCATAGTGATACAACTGTGTTAGCAACAATTTTAAGTCGATGACACTGTGTTTTAGGGTTCATTCCCTTACTGTCTTCCCAAGCATTTTCTGAGTAACAGAGACTGCATAAATGTTAAAGGAGGGAGGAGTGATGAAAATAGAGTGTAGAATTCTATAAACCTTAAATAGTACCTCCACACTGACCTATGGAACGAGAAAAGATAAAGAAATAGGTGACACACAACAGAAAAAGAGAGGGAAGCTCTTTTTCTTTGATAGATTATGTGATTATGTACTTAAAAAAAAAAAAGATGGAAAATAGGTGTGAAAAAATAATCAGGTAGTAAAGTTAGTAAAATGTTTGATTACAAACTACTTAGACAAATAAGTAAAAATGGAAATTATGCTAGTATTAAGTAGGAAGGAAATTAAAATATTGTCTTCACAATTGGCAATATAAAAATATGAAATGCCCAAAAATGAACTTTTCTAGAATATAAACAATGCAAAAAAATGCAGAAATAACTCACTGACTAGAAAGAAATGCATACTCTGTCCTTAGATAAGAAGATTACATATTTTTAAAATGCCATTTTCCTAAATTAATATTTTAGGCAATAACCTCAGATACGCAGATGACACCACCCTTAGGGCAGAAAGTGAAGAGGAACTAAAAAGCCTCTTGATGAAGGTGAAAGTGAAGAGTGAAAATGTTGGCTTAAAACTCAACATTCAGAAAACGAAGATCATGGCATCTGGTCCCATCATTTCATGGGGAATAGATGGGGAAACAGTGGAAACAGTGTCAGACGTTATTTTTCTGGGCTCCAAAATCACTGCAGATGGTGACTGCAGCCATGAAATTAAAAGACGCTTACTCCTTGGAAGGAAAGTTATGACCAACCTAGATAGCATATTCAAAAGCAGAGACATTACTTTGCCAACAAAGGTACGGCTAGTCAAGGCTATGGTTTTTCCTGTGGTCATGTATGGATGTGAGAGTTGGACTGTGAAGAAAGCTGAGCGCCGAAGAATTGATGCTTTTGAACTATAGTGTTGGAGAAGACTCTTGAGAGTCCCTTGGACTGCAAGGAGATCCAACCAGTCCATTCTGAAGGAGATCAGCCCTGGGATGTCTTTGGAAGGAATGATGCTAAAGCTGAAACTCCAGTACTTTGGCCACCTCATGCGAAGAGTTGACTCATTGGAAAAGACTCTGATGCTGGGAGGGATTGGGGGCAGGAGGAGAAGGGGACGACAGAGGATGAGATGGCTGGATGGCATCATTGACTCAATGGACATGAGTCTGAGTGAACTCCGGGAGTTGGTGATGGACAGGGAAGCCTGGCGTGCTGCAATTCATGGGGTCGCAAAGAGTCGGACACAACTGAGTGACTGAACTGAACTGAAGAACAGCTTTCATTTTGAATTAGAGAAACCGCTTCTAAAGTTGATCTTAAAAGAGGAATATCTTAGAATAATCAGAAAATTTATGTAAAATAAGGAGGTTAGGATGGTGGCAAAGGAAGTATTTCAGTTAGATATCAAAGGATAAAGCTCCAGTTAATAAAATAAATTATTTGTGTATAAGTAGACTAACAGATCCATGGAACATAATAGAAAATACAGAAATAGGCCCCAAAACATAAGCTAATTTAATCTATGAAAATTGGTGGAGAAAACAGCATTAGTAAAGAGACTATGGCAGGGAACTATTGGAATAAATCAGGATTTGTACTATACGCCTTATTACAAAATTAATCCCAGAAGTGTCCAATTTAAAAACATAAAAATGAGTTCAAAAAAGTACTAGAATAAGCATAAATTTTTCATGTCTTCAACTGGATGCCTAAGGATGACATAGAATCTATAAGCCATGAAAGCAAAGGTTGAGAAAAACAAAAGAAAACCTTTACAAATCCATAAAATAATACCATCTTGAAACATATTTGTAATGCATAACAGATAATTTACTTCATATATAAATAGTCATGTCAAATCTGTAGGAAATGAAAATACCTTGTTGGAGAAAATAGACAAAGATATAAGTTTACTGGTTTTGAAAAAAATTGACATAGCCACTCATATATGAAAATATATTTATCACTGATTAATTTTAAAAAAATTAGAAAACACCTTTCTAAAATGAGACATAGTAGTTCCCTGGTATTTGAGTGGTTAGAATGTGTGGCTTGGGTTCAATCCTTGGTCAGAGAACTGAGATCCTGCAAGAGGTGCTAAACAGCCAAAAATAAAAAATAAGAGAAAATTGAAAAACCTTAAGAAAAAAAAAGTGAGCTAAAACTGTATTGATGAGAATGAGGGGAAATGTGTATCCTAATAGAACAGCAGTTGTTGATGACCTTAATAGCATTAAAATTGGGCTGTACTGTGCTTAGTTACTCAGTCGTGTTTGACTCTTTGCAACCCCATGACGCAGTCCACCAGGATTCTCTGTTTATGGGGATTCTCCAGGCAGGAATGCTGGAATGGGTTGCTATGCCTTTCTTCAGGGGAACTTCCCAACTTAGATATCAAACCAGGGTCTCCTGCACTGCAGGCAGATTCTTTACTGGCTGAGCTACCCAAGAAGCCCAGCATTAAAGTTACACATAACTAAAATATTTTAGAATTTTAGTAAAACTAAAATCTTGCATATTTTGAAGACCTTGGAATATGATGTAAGGGACAGGAAAACGGGGAATCAAAAGCAAGTGCTGTGCTAAGTCACTTTAGTCGTGTCCAACACTTTCTGACCCTATGGAATGTAGCCCACCAAGCTCCTCTGTCCATAGGATTCTCCAGGCGAGAATACTGGAGTGGGTTGCCATGCCCTTCTTCAGGAGATCTTGCTGACTCAGGGATCAAACCTGTGGTTCTTAAGTATCTCCTGCATTGGCAGGTAGGTTATTTACCACTCGGTTCAGTTTAGTCGCTCAGTCATGTCCAACTCTTTGCAACTCCATGGATTGCAGCATGCTGGGCATCCCTGTCCATCACCAACTCCTGGAGCTTACTGAAGCTCATGTCCATCAAGTCAGTGATGCCATCCAACCATCTCATCCTCTATTGTCCCCTGTTCCTCCTGCCTTCAATCTTTCCCAGCATCAGGGTCTTTTCCAATGACTCAGTTCTTCACATCAGGTGGACAAAGTATTGGAGTTTCAGCTTCAGCATCAGCCTTACCAATGAATAATCAGGACGGATTACCAACAGGATTCACTGATTTGAGGTCCTTGCAGGCCAAGGGACTCTCAAGAGTCTTCTCCAACACCACACTTCAAAAGTATCAATTCTTCTGTGCTCAACTTTCTTTATAGTCCAACTCTCACATCCATACATGACTACTGGAAAAACCATAGTTTTGACTAGACAGACCTTTGTTGGCAAACTAATGTCTCTGCTCTTTAATATGCTGTCTATATTGATAATAGCTTTTCTTGCAAGGAGCAAGCATCTTTTAACTTCATGGCTGCAGTCACCATCTGCAGTGATTGTGGAACCCAAAAAGTAAAGTCTGCCACTGTTATAGAGAAAATGGAGAGCTAGTGGTACTGAAGATGGAGAATGAAGATGAATTCAAATTTATAGGAATTGGGATGAAAAAGTCTTGGTTGAATGATTGAAATGTGGAATGGGAAAGAGACTTTTTAAAGACTCTTAAGGATACATGGCAATCCACTCCAGTACTATTGCCTGGAAAATCCCACGGACAGAGGAGCCTAGTAGGCTACAGTCCATGGGGTCGCAAAGGGTCGGACAAGACTGAGCAACTTCACGTTCACGTTCGTTCAGGGATATCCAGAGACTTCCTAAGGATGTCCTAAACACTGAAACAATCACAGATATAGAAAATTCAAGATAAAGACCATTTTGGCAGAGACAGAATGAAGCTGGGGAAACTATATAAATTATGGATCTAACGATACTCAAGTTCTTGTGAAATACTCTGGTGCAGGTGTCCACTCAGCAGATGAAACTAAGAATCTTTAGCTCGGAAACTGATTTTAGACTTGTGAGAAAGATATGGAAGCCTCCAATCTACAATACTATCTGAAAACATCGGAAAGAAATCAGTGAAGGAAAGTGTGCTGAGTGAGAAGAGCGGATGGCAGTAGACAGGAACTTGATTCCACTGCCAGTTAAGGGATTGTGCAATGGAAAGGAGCTGGTAACGACGGGCAGGGCATAATAGGCAAATGCTTGGGGTGAGTCAGTCACATCTTCTGGACTTAATTTGCATCTTCCTTTCTCACTAACGTTGTTTTGTGGCAGGTTAGTTTCCTCTCTGCAAAAAAAAAAATACTTACCCAATAACGTTATTCAGAAAATTAAAGAAGAAAATGCATTTGGAGTACACATTAGTGAATACTAAAATCATTAGTACCTAATGGTTAGTAACTATGATGATATAAAGTGAAAAACTGGAAAAGATTAGAGAGTAGGATAGTGTAGTGTTAAGGAAATCAAGAAATCAGTATTTTTAAAATGTAGTTTTCCAATTTCTTAAAAATGTGAACACGAGGTCTATGGTGGAAAGAAAAAAATGGAATGCATTTTATTTAGCCACTGTCTCTTAGGAACAGCCTATTGTTCCTCTCCAAAGACAGATTATTGCAAAGAAAATAAGACAGCTTCTAATAACAGTGATTATTGCACTATTAGCAAATATTCTGCTATAGGATAAAATTCTTTCTTTCCTTGTGCAGGCAGATAGCCTGATTTTTTTCTAATGTATTTTTTTTTTAAACAACCAAGTGAACATTTGTGAAATTATGGGCAGTCATCCAGAAAATATTTAAGGACATTTGTCATAACTATGCATTGTAAAATCATGATTAACTCTTAAAATAAAGACATAGTTATTGTTGTTAACAAATACATTAACAATAGACGAACCCACACTGGAGGAGATGAACTTTATGGTCAAATTAGTAATGCAAAGGAGACTTTCATTTCTAGAGACAGGTGGGAATATTATCTTGCCAGATTTGCCACTAGTTATTATGATAGAAAATGCAATTGCTATACAAAATTATCCATATGTTTTAATTGTGAAATGTAACAAGTGACACAATCAAAATGGAAATTGACAATCAGTGAAGTGCAAAAACTACATATATTATCTCATTGTAATGTGTTTAAAGTTTCATGATGAAATATATAATTGTAAACATCAGGTACAAAAGATGAGCAAATAGTTAAATAATCTAAAAAACTATTGTAATTACTATAATTTAAATGCCTAAAGAAAGCATTTTTATAAGAAAATCTCAATGTTCATTTTAACAAAGATATAGATGAAGAAAAGTCATGATTCTCTAGTATTTAATAGAGCTTACCATGGGGTTGCTAAGAGTTGGACACAACTGAGCGACTTCACCTTCACTTTCATGCATTGGAGAAGGAAGTGGCAACCCACGCCAGTGTTCTTGCCTGGAGAATCCGAGGGATGGCGGAGCCTGGTGGGCTGCCGTCTATGGGGTCGCACAGAGTTGGACACGACTGACGCGACTTAACAGCAGCAGCAGCAGCAGCAGCAGCATGGATTTAGAAAGAAAAAAAGAAATGAATGATGGATACATATTGCTGAAATTTTTAATTGTAATAAATTTTAATGCTGTGTAGCATTTAACCATTTAATGAACTTCCTGAAATTGTATCAACTGTTAAGATAATATTTTAAAAGAACAAAGTTTGAATTTAATTTTTAGGACTATTTTTTCTTTACTACTCAAAAACAGAATATTAAGAATGCTGGTAATTACTAATTCATTATTTCACTTCTAGTAGTTTATTCTGCAGAAATTATCTAAATGGTCATACGTTTCTGTTTGAAGATGTCCACCATAGCATTATACAAAGTAAACAAAAGCAACAGAAAACCTCTTTTTGAAGTTAGAAGCTTTCTGAATATGCAGTTGGTTTTCCTGAATGTCTACTGAGGGAAAATGAAAAAGTTACCCACATTTTCTTGCACTCTATATGCTGGAATATTATGAAATAATAAAATAATATTTGTAAAGAAAATTAGAGAGTCTTAACATTAGAACTTATACCCAGGTGACACTAATGGTAAAGAACCTGCCTGCGAATGCAGGAGACCTAAGAGGCCCAGGCTTGATTCCTGGCTTGGGAGATCCCTGGAGAAGGGCATGGCAACCCACTCCAATATTCCTGCCTGGAAAATCCCAGGGACAGTGGAGCCTGGTGGGCTATAGTCCATGGAGTTGCAAAAAGTTGGACACAGCTGAAGTAATTTAGCACACAATTTTAGAATGCTAACCAAAAAAAGAATTTTAAAATGTATATTCTTTAGGCACCCAAACGTTTATTTAGGTAATAACAGAGCACTTACCAAGAACGCACAGTGTCCAACATGAATTCCAGATATTAAATTATTTAATCTTGACGGTGACCTATGAATGGATACCATTGTTATTTTATTTTTCAGTGATCCTATGAGTCTAGTTTTTGTACTGACATTTTAAAAAGAAGAATCTGAGACAAAGAGATTCTTGCTCTTTTTTCACACAACTATTAAGAAGTAGGGTCAAGATTTAAAGCTGATCTGTCCTGGTATGTGCTGTGAACCACTAAATTCCATCAGGAATAAATAGCAAAAGAAAGACCAAAAAGAAACAATGTGGACCTCAAGCATTAATAGCAACTCATCTTACTTTCTCAAGGGTTTCATTAGTTCTGTTCTTTTTCTCTCTCTCATTCATTAATCTCTCCATTTTTGCTGAGACATTCTCCATTATCTACCACATTGTAGAACTAAATTTCTCTGTTATCAACCATCTTATAAAAAAAGAAGTAAATCAAAAACCAAAAGCTAAATAAAAATTGACACTTTACTTCTGTCTGTTTCCGCAAAACCCTTGAAAGAAAAGAGTGGTAGGTATTTACTCACCTCCCATTCACTCTTCCACTCTCAGGAGAATTTGTACTGTGCCAGTTAGCCACACAGGAATTAGTTTCCCTGAATTCCCTTCCCCTCATACTTCTATTTTGCGTGGGTCACAAGAGACATCACCATGAGCAAGATTTAGACAGTGTAGAAGTGATGCTCATTTTCACTGTGGAAAGGATAGAGAACGGGATAAGGTGCTGCTACAGCTCAGGGAGGTTGGTTCACCAGATTGGGATGGGTTACAGCTGAATCCCCTGCAACTTCAGTGCTGCCTCATCTCCTCCTGCCTCATCTCCTCTGTAAGGATCTTGGACTCCTCAGTCTTCTGCATTCTTAGCTTATTGAAAAAAGCCACCAGCTGCTCCTGTAGGACATCCATGTTACTGAAGCTAGAGGCTTGGAAATGACAGAGGATCCATGTCAGTTCTATTCTTTGCTCCTAGAGCCCATGTTTCCCAACTTCACATCAATGTCAGTCTTCCCTTGGCAGCTTACACACTGACTTCTGGCTACAGCTCCACCAAGCATAGCATAAAGAGCTCCCACAGTTGTTAAGGTTGCATCTTCACAATAAACTGCTTGTTTATAAATGATTCTGTTTCTCTGATCAAATTCTGACTGATAGGAATCCCTCCAAAAGTGAATTTTATTTCACTCAGGCCAGGGAAAGTACCACTTATTTCATACCATTTCTTTCCAGAAATTCAGCATGCTTGAAACACATTTTTTCTGTTGTTCATAGTCACACTCAGGAGTTTCCTCGTACCACCCAACTTTTTCTTATTCTCCTTTGCTGACTTCTCTTTCCCACCCAGTTTCTAAATGTTGGAGTGTTTCAAGGCCAAACTGCCATTCCTATTGAAACCATGTCTAAGTGGACTCATATATCTACTTCTGTATGCTCATGACTTCCACGTATACAGCTTCTACCAGATCCCTTGAGATCTATACTTGTGTAACCAAACTGCTTCCTTGATATTTGAACATCCATCTTGAGTTGTATTCTCAAATACAATATGTGAGAACTAGAATTCTTGACTCCCTCACTTCTCCAAAGACTAACTATCTTGATCATGTCTCTGTCTCACTGAATGGTACAGATCACCCAGGTGCTTAAGCCACTTACCTGAGTTATTCTCAATCATGTTTATATATATATATATATATATATATATATATAACTTTGTTGTAATTCCATTAGATATGGAATGCCTTCGGGTGAAAACAGAGTAGATGCCTGAAAGCTATTACTTGAAGTCAGTAAACCTGAGTAAATATGCCACTAAAGTTGATTTGCTAAGAAAGATATTTGATATAATAAACAGATTGACAAGTTGCTAGAATTTTGTTTATAATTGTTTATTTTATCAGTTAATATGTAAAGCTGAAATACATAAACCTTAAGAAATTTTGTTTAGAGGGAAAAGATATGACCTCTTGCTTTAAATCTGTTACTTACATATGGATGAAATCTAGTAAGTCATCTTACCTCTAAAAACCAGTCGTGTCATCTGTAAAATGGAGAAAAGACTATTTTCTCCAGTTAGGTCACTGATAGGTTGTGAAGATTATATGGGCATACTTCCTGATCTCAACACTGCTTTCTCTCCCAGTTGCAAACAAATGTGCCAGCACGAAACTACTTTAGATCTGACGTTCTGATGGCCTGCTGATAGCCGTAACAATCATAATATCGATGAGCACACTCCCTCCGCACTTACTCTGTGTCAGGACATCTTACACGTTGTCTAATTTCATGTCTACAGAACCTTTTGGGGCAGGGGCCCTCCCCAAAATTGAGGAGGGGGCCCTCCTCAATCTCACCATTCAGGAGACAAAATGGAGGCAGACGAAATAACTATAAACATGAAAGTGGAGGGCCTACATCTTTTTTCAAGTTACATGATTTTATCTATCTAGCTAGCTAGCTATATATATAAATATATAACATATAGATGTCATTTTCTAGTCAGTTTTTATCAGTCATTAGAATCACTGAGCTTAAATTATATGGTTTTATTATGGATTTTTCTAATACAGAGAGGGAAAAAAAACAGAACAAGGACACCATGTTAGATTTATAAAGAAATAATGTGCAAACGGTTAATGTCGTTCACCACTTCAATAAACTGGATTGCATTTTAGTAGGACAAAAGATCAGCAAAAGCCTATTTATATTCATTGACTGAAGGCTGAAACAGCAACCAGGTAAGGCTCTTCCTATCTTTAGGCTCATTAGCTGTGGCTATCATATTTGTTGGGTACCATAACATCCAGATGTTTCTAGACAGCTCAGCTGATTTTTTTCTCTTATGTGCAGATTAAATAGTAACAGAGAGCAGGTGAGAAATTCAATCACCAAAGTTTGAGGTTTTTTTATTCATTGCTACCTTTGTCTCTCTAATTTTCAAAAATTGATGTCTTCATAAGACAAACCTTGAAGACACGGGACACCTCTCTCATGGATAAATATGGCACAAGGATTAGAATGCTATATATTTTTTATTTGCATAATGTCCTCATTCACTCTACAGACTTGAGTGTAGTTTTATGCTCTCTCCCTCTGATTATTCCTTAAGCAAATCCAAAAGTAAGGAATCTAACAATATTATTTTCTCACTAACTTGCCTTTTCTTGGTTCTACAATAGTCAGTATCACTTTCCTGAAGAGAATATTGTAGGTGTTCTACAGAGGATGTAAGCAATTCATTTCTGGCAGAAGATTGAGTTATGATATTATATTTTATATGTCATATAATTGAATAATAGATGCAATATTTGTTTTCCTTTTTTTAGGAAAAACTCACACATGTTACATATATGTACAAATACACTATTAATAAAAGTACATATAAAAGAAATAAAACTAGATATATTTCCAAAATATTATTATATCATCATACCACTATAATGGATATTCAACAGGATGGCATTCCTTTTTGATGGTGGTAGTAATTTACAGTGTTATATTCTTTTTTTAATTATTAAAAGCATAATGGTAGTCTTGATAGATCTTGGAGGTATGATAAAATGTGTTATTAAATACTCTTTTTATTGTGTGTGCATGTATGTGTATTTGAAATGGATGACTTTGTCTATTTTCTTTTTACATTTATACTTCAACCAAAATGTGGATTTGTCATAGTTATCCTTATCCTGACATTAAGTACTGATTAACTGGCTGATTGTAAATGCCACTCTGGTGGCTAGTGAACAATGACAATTGATTGTAAATAGCTTACCCCCTAGGAGTTTGCAGGTTATGACAGACACCTCTCTCTGGAAATATATATCAAAGTAACACGGAGAGTTAGAACAAAAACATCATATCATGGACAGCTTGTGAAGTTCCTCCAGAATGGAGCAGTCAACAGCACATGAATGTCAGTACATTTTACAGTCAAGGATCAAGACAAGCACATAATTAAGGCGAGGATCAAGGAGAGTAGCTGTGGGAGCCCGATGTCCTGACTAGGTGATGATTTACTAACTTAATTATTTCAGAATGTTCCCAGATACGCGGGAGTGTCTGCTCTGTAATGGATATTACTCTCAGATGTGCCATTGGGTATTTGCTGACATACACAAATAACTATATCTTATTCAGTTTAGAAACATGTCAGGATACTTGATGGTACGTTCCAGTAAATGCCTTTGGATTTCCTTTGCTTAATTAGAAAATTTGCATGAATTGCCATTTTTGTGGTTTTTCACAGCTCTGGCAGTCAGAGAGGCAAATTTGCTAGACTGAGGAATACTGACTTTCTCTAAGATATTTAATGTCAGGAGAATGGAAAAATATAGACTTGAAAAATTTTGTTACTTTTCATGGGCTTCTACCTAGGTTTTAAAGACAAAGAGTAGCAGGAACTAAATAAAAATGATTAAATATTTTATGTTTGATTAGAAAAAGATAATATAATTGTAAGCTTTTATAAGTATATATACATATGTATAAGCATCTCTGTTCTGCAACCTTTAGCATGCTGAAGATTGCTGTTTTCCATCTCAGATTTGTGCTTTTTGGAAATCATATTTTTGTTTTATAAATAAATGGATGGTTAAAGTAAAGCATTCAAAGCTTCTCAAGAAAAATTAGTTTTGTCTAAAAGAGATTAATGATTTCTTACCATTCTCATTTTACTCTCTAATTCTACTTTTACCTCCTTTCAGAGCCTGTGATGCTAGTTATTGATTTGGGGCTGTTCTGGGACTTTGTTGCTGTGTGCAGTTCTTCTCTAGTTGCAGCAAGCAAAGGCTACTCTCTCAGCATGGTGCACCGGCTCCAGGGCACACAGGCCTCAGTAGTCTGGCTCGTGGGTTCTGGAGTGCAGGCTCAGCAGTGGCAGCTTAATTGCTCTCCTACATGTGGAATCTTTGCAGACCAGGGAGAGAAGCCATTCCCCTGCACTGGCAGGCAGATTCTTAACCACTGGACCACCAGGGAAGCCCATGTGATGCTATCCTTTTCTTGTCCCTCACTGCCTCTGTCTCCCTTTCTTAGAAAAAAAAAAAATGCTGCCAAAATAGAGAGGTTTTATTTCAGAACTGCTATTGCAACATGAAAATAATATTATTTCCATGTTTAGTTAAATAAATCCATGTTGTTTTAAATACTAGTTGACTTCATCTGTACTATTTCAGTGATCACCTCAATAATATTTGAGAGAATAGTTCTATCAAAACACTGTCCCCTTTAAAATAGCAGACTGCTTTTCTTCTCTCAAATTCTTGTTTTTTAATAATTTTTATCAGGAATCTAGAACCGCAACCCTAGATTAAAGGACACAGGAAACTAATTAAATTGGTGTGTTCACATAAAACGTTTTATTAATTTCTTTGTTTCTACTAAAGAACACAGCCTTAGCATCGGGATAACTTTACTGATGGACAGGGTGACTTTATGAGGCCAGCTGGCAGTTCTGGCTTCGTTTCTTACTCCTTTTATAGTCATGAGCTATCTCTGTAACACGTCCCGTCTGGTAACAGTAGGAACAGTGTCCACTGTGGGCTTCTTGGAATGGAAGAACAGTTAGTGCCTAAAGACATCTATGAGGAAATATATGGACATAATTACATTCTAATTATTATATATGATATCTCACATTGTATATTAGATGTTAATGTCCTCTGTGCCTGAATGAAGAATTAGATCTGTGACCTTTCCTCCACAAGATGATTCTGATGGATGATATTGAAAGCAAATTCTCAAGATTTGGGGAGAAAGAAAACTAATGAAGCCAATAAAGCCTTTTAATATTATATTCATGATGGAACTTGTGAGTTTAAAACTTTCTTTAAAAATTCTGTCTTACTTCTGCTCCTTCTAATACATCTATTGGTGGAAGGAAACTCACCTAGAGACTTTTGCTTCTGTAAACTGGGACTGCATTTTGGAACACTTTTACTATTCCCTGTGCCATTATAAGGAACAGTAGATATCTTGAGACTAATGTATTAGACAAATTAGATTATAAGTATTCTGCCTATTATTATGTAATTTATTAATATTTAAGTTAAATTTTAATAATTTACCATTTTTCTCCTATGTATTTATTCTATATATTAAATGGCATTTCTTTTACAAAAATATTAAGTGATAATTAACTTTGCAGCTTTAAAGAAATTTACATTTAATAGAGTTTTATGATAGTAAATTCTTAACTATGTCATGACTTAGTCAAGTTTTATAAATTAATGTGACCATCAAGGTATCTACCTTCAGAATCTGGAAGTAAATTTTCTTGCTTATCATATAGTTTTCATAGCATTATTTAATGGATATAGTATAAATTAACAATCTCTATTGGAGAAGGCAATGGCACCTCACTCCTGTACTCTTGCCTGGAAAATCCCTGGATGGAGGAGCCTGGTAGGCTGCAGTCCATGGGGTTGCTAACAGTCGGAAACGACTGAGCGACTTCACTTTCACTTTTCACTTTCATGCATTGGAGAAGGAAATGGCAACCCACTCCAGTGTTCTTGCCTGGAGAATCCCAGGGACGGGGGAGCCTGGTGGGCTGCTGTCTCTGGGGTCACACAGAGTTGGACACGACCGAAGTGAGTTAGCAGCAGCAGCAGCAACAATCTCTATATTTTAAAAATATAAAATAATGGGATGAGCATTAAGTGATATGTTATAAGCTTTTACTGATTAGCCCAACAATGTAAATGTCACAATCTTTACAAATTCTCAAATATTATTTTAACTAAAAATTCAAAAAAGTATTTTCTCTAGAAAATAAAAAATATTCATGTGAATTATTATATCTAATTGATCAGAATGTTATAAAGTTTGTGAAATAGGGTTTCCTGCTTTGGTAGAATGATGAAGTCCTGTTCCTGGTATTCCAACTCTGTTCTTCACAGAGTAGATGGTCAGGAATTGCATTACCTTTCTGACACTGCTGTCTTTCCTCCTGATATAACCTTGATACAGTTCTGTTGCCTATTGTTAAAAGAGTAAATGCATATTTCTGTTTAAATACAGAGATTTAGATGTCCCTAAGGAGGCTGTAAATCATCAAGGAGGCTCTAAAATTGTCAGCAGAATCTTCTTACTCCAAAAGAAGCCGCTTGCTTGCAATGATGAAAAAATCAGGGAGAGGTAAAATAGTGGACCCTCCTCTCGATAGAGCAGGTGGTGGGGTTGGGAGTCAGGCTAATGACTAAAGCTCCTGTTCCCAAGCAGGACTTTGTCTCCTGAACTTTGATGAATAGCATATAAGGATATCATCAACCAGTAACACCATCCAGGCAAGTGGATTATTGGATATACTTTAATAACAATATTAAAGGGGTTTTTGTATTAACACCTATGCACTTCCAGAATGCAAACCTGCCTGGTCAAGTGCACACTGTCCATCTGAAAAACGTATCCATCTTTTAAATTTAACAAGATTTTTTAGTTATAATAACCTAAACATACCCAAAAAGTGTAGAGCCAACTTATTCTACCCAGTTTTTCTACATATAGGTTGCCCTTATTCCTTCTTTCCCTGTAGACCTTAATTAGAATCTTATTGATCATTACAAAAACTTTGAAACTCTGTTAGAAGTGGTTGAGATATGGTTCTATAGGGTAAATAGAAAACCATGCCTCTCTCCACAAGAAAATCCAGAAAAAACTTCGCATCAGTAAAGAAGAGGGAGACAATAATTGTGTATGTACTAATATGTCAGATCACACTCAGGAAGACACTCCATGGAAGACTGCAAAGTATCGACAAAAATAAAGGATAGTTAGAACTTCCATGGGATAATTATTTCCATGAGAGATGAATGGTTATACCTTGTGATAGTTTCCTGGACCCTTCAGAAGAATCTCCTGGGTGAATTTTGGAGCTATACATTTCAATTCCCAAGAGTCAGAAAGCCTTCAATTTTATGTTGTAAAATCAAAGGGTTGGATGTATTGTTTTTAAGGAAACAACCTGATGTGAGGAGAGAGAGAAGTTGAAACCTTTATTCCCTTAAGTAAAGAAAATCTCATCTTTTTACTCTTGCAATTCTTCCCCCAACAGAATACTTTACACCTCACATGCAGATGTCTTCCTCTGACAATCTTCAGTTTATTACATATCAATACATAAATGAAGACAAATAATAATGAACTGCAATTCACTAGATTCCTTAAAAGTAATATCAGTAAAAGTGATACTGAGAATCTTGGAGTCTGGGTTATTGTACATGAAGGCTAGATTCTTCAAGGGTAAGAAATGAGGATATAGTTCAGTTCAGTTCAGTCGCTCAGTTGTGTCTGACTCTTTGCGACTCCATGAATCGCAGCACGCCAGGCCTCCCTGTCCATCACCAACTCCCGGAGTTCACTCAGACTCACGTCCATCGAGTCAGTGATGCCATCCAGCCATCTCATCCTCTGTTGTCCCCTTCTCCTCCTGCCCTCAATGCCTCCCAGCATCAGAGTCTTTTCCAATGAGTCAACTCTTCGCATGAGGTGGCCAAAGTACTGGAGTTTCAGCTTTAGCATCATTCCTTCCAAAGAAATCCCAGGGCTGATCTCTTTCAGAATGGACTGGCTGGATCTCTTTGCAGTCCAAGGGACTCTCAAGAGTCTTCTCCAACACCACAGTTCAAAAGCATCAATTCTTTGGTGCTCAGCCTTCTTCACAGTCCAACTCTCACATCCATACACGACCACAGGAAAAACCATAGCCTTGACTAGACGGACCTTTGTTGGCAAAGTAATGTTTCTGCTTTTCAATATGCTATCTAGGTTGGACATAACTTTCCTTCCAAGGAGTAAGCGTTTTTTAATTTCATGGCTGCAGTCACTATCTGTAGTGATTTTGGAGCTCAAAAAAGCAAAGTCTGACACTGTTTCCACTGTTTCCCCATCTATTTCCCATGAAGTGATGGGACCAGATGCCATGATCTTCGTTTTCTGAATGTTGAGCTTTAAGCCAACTTTTTCACTCTCCACTTTCACTTTCATCAAGAGACTTTTTAGGTCTTCACTTTCTGCCATAAGGGTGGTGTCATCTTCATATCTGAGGTTATTGATATTTCTCCCGGCAATCTTGATTCCAGGTTTGTGTTTCTTCCAGTCCAGCGTTTCTCATGATGTACTCTGCATATAAGTTAAATAAGCAGGGTGACAATATACAGCCTTGACGTACTCCTTTTCCTATTTGGAACCAGTCTGTTGTTCCATGTCCAGTTTTAACTGTTACTTCCTGACCTGCATACAGATTTCTCGAGAGACAGGTCAGGTGGTCTGGTATTCCCATCTCTTTCAGAATTTTCCACAGTTTATTGTGATCCACACAGTCAAAAAGGCTTTGGCATAGTCAATAAAGCAGAAATAGATGTTTTTCTGGAACTGTCTTGCTTTTTCCATGATCCAGCAGACGTTGACAATTTGATCTCTGGTTCCTCTGCCTTTTCTAAAACCAGCTTGAACATCAGGAAGTTCATGGTTCACGTGTTGCTGAACCCTGGCTTGGAGAATTTTGAGCATTACTTTACTAGCATGTGAGATGAGTGCAATTGTGCAGTAGTTTGAGCATTCTTTGGCATTGCCTTTCTTTGGGATTGGAATGAAAACTTCCCTTTTCCAGTCGTGTGGCCACTGCTGAGTTTTCAAAATGTGCTGGCATATTGAGTGCAGCACTTTCACAGCATCATCTTTCAGGATTTGAAAGAGCTCAACTGGTTCCATCACCTCCACTAGCTTTGTTCATAGTGATGCTTTCTAAGGCCCACTTGACTTCACATTCCAGGATGTCTGGCTCTAGATGAGTGATCATATCATCCTGATTATCTGGGTCGTGAAGATCTTTTTTGTACAGTTCTTCTGTGTATTCTTGCCACCTCTTCTTAATATCTTCTGCTTCTGTTAGGTCTATGCCATTTCTGTCCTTTATCAAGCCCATCTTTGCATGAAATGTCCCCTTGGTATCTCTAATTTTCTTGAAGAGATCTCTAGTCTTTCCCATTCTGTTGTTTTATACCTGGTTAAATGTGGCATCCTGGTTTGACATCTGTTCTTAAGTGGGAAATAGTAAACTGCCAAAGAAGGGAAGCAGTCATAGAACATGCTCAATAAGAAAGGTGATGACTGATACAGAATGGATTTTTTTTTAATTTAGAATTGGAAAATGATCAAGGTGGGTTATATTTACTAGAATGTGCTGTATCTGTTTCTCAGAATTCCTTATATCCATTCTTAAGTAAGCCATCTCAAGGATGAGAACTCTTTGGTCCATTTAGACATAGCTTTTGTTACAGCAACCATTTTTTATAGTACTTTTATGGTTTTGGTAATATTTGCATACAGTATTTCCTCTTATTTCTGAAACCTATGAATTAAATCAAACCTTTGTCATTTATTTGCTACATGACCTTGGGCTAGTCAACTCATATTTCTAAACCTTATTTTCTCTGTGTAGTAGATCCACTACAAAATAAACTAATAAACAATACACAATGAAGTAAATGATAAAGCCAAATATCTGATATTAAAGTTGCAACTCAAAGGATAGTGCCTGTCATGTATACAATTATACTAATACACAAGCATATAAAGGTGAAGCTAGAATCACAGCCTTAAAACTATCAGAAGGTATAATATTTAGAAGGGTTGAGTGAAGGAAATATAAATGCGTTCAGTCTTAAAACATGGTTTAACTATTATGAAGTACTGTATAATACCAAATTATGCAATGCAAGAAAAAGATACCTTATGGATTTGGAGAAATTGATCATATATGTTGAAATATTATTGATCACATATCTTGAGATACACACATCTCACATACTAGCAAAGTTATGCTCAAAATTCTCTAAGCCAGGCTTCTACAGTACATGAACTGTGAACTTCCAGATGTTCAAGCTGGGTTTAGAAAAGGCAGAGGAACCAGAGATCAAATTGCCAACATTTGTTGGATCATCAAAAAAGCAAGAGTTCCAGAAAAAAAATCTACTTCTGCTTTATTGACTATGCCAAAGCCTTTATGTGGATCACAACAAACTGTGGAAAATTCTGAAAGAGATGGGAATACCAGACCACCTGACCTGCCTCTGAGAAATCTGTATGCAGGTCAAGAAGCAACAGTCAGAAGTGGACATGGAACAACAGACTGGTTCCAAATTGGAAAAGTAGTACATCAAAGCTGCATATTGTCACCCTGCTTATTTAACTTATATACAGAGTACATCATGCAAAATGTCAGTCTAGATGAAGCACAAGCTGGAATCAAGATTGCCAGGAGAAATAGCAAAGACCTCAGATATGCAAATGACATCACTCTTATGGCAGAAATGGAAGAACTAAAGAGTCTCTTGATGAAAGTGAAAGAGGAGAGTGAAAAAGGTGGCTTAAAGCTCAACATTCATAAAACTAAGATCATGGCATCTGGTCCCATCACCTCATGGCAAATAGATGGAGAAACATTGGAAATAGTGAGAGACATTATTCTGGGAGGGGGGCCTCCAAATTCACTGCAGAAGGTGACTGAAGCCATGAAATTAAAAGGCACTTGCTCCTTGGAAGAAATCTATGACCAACCTAGCCAGCATACTAAAAAGCAGAGACATTACTTTGCCAACAAAGTTCCATTTAGTATGGCTGTGAGAGTTGGACTATAAAGAAAGCTGAGTGCTGAAAAATTGATGCTTTTGAACTGTGGTGTTGGAGAAGACTCTTGAGAGTCCCTTGGACAGCAAGGAGATCAGTCAGTGCTAAAAGAAATCACTCCTGAATATTCATTGGAAGGACTGATGCTGAAGCTAAAACTCCAATACTTTGGCCACTTGATGAGAAGAACTGACTCACTGGAAAAGACCCTGATTCTGGGAATGATTGAAGGCAGAAGGATAAGGGGATGACAGAGGATGAGATGACTGGATGACATCTCTGACTCCATGGACATGAGTTTGAGCAAGCTCTGGGAGCTGGTGATGGACAGGGAAGCCTGGCCTGCTGCAGTCCATGGAGTTGCAAAGAGTCAGACATGACTGAGTGACTAAATACAACAGCAACACCTTATTATTACAAAAGTAAATATTTTTGTCTTAATACAGAGAACATATATATTCTATCAGGTTATATCATAAGACTTATTGTTCCAGTTTAGTAGCTATTTTTTGCAAGCCACTGGACTGTAGCCCACCAGGCTCCTCTGCCCACGAGATTCTCCAAGCAAGAATACTGGAGTGGGTTGCCATTTCCTTCTCCAGGGGGTCTTCCTGACCCAGTGATCTAACCCATGTCTCCTATATTGACAGGCAGATTCTTTATCACTGAGCCACCAGGGAAGTCCCAAGCCTTACCTTGGGAGACAGGTAATGCCAAATTATAGGTGATCATTATAATGACTGGGAGTACATTTGATATAGGACAGCAGCAGCATCACTCCCACTGCCATTATTGGGGTGAACTTTATGCTTGAAATATTCATAATTCATGTCTTGCCTATTTTCATATTTATTTCCCAATTTTAAAAACTTGTTTGAAAGCACATATTTTTAAAATGGTGAAATTTTGGTTTATTCGTCGTCACCAAGTATTTAGTCTCTGTGGTCTTTACTCGAAACCCACTTAGAAATAAACTGTATGACTATGAGTTTCAACTCTTCATTTATTCTGATTTCAACTGTGAACTAGTCAGACTTCATGAAGTTTTGAAGTTGTTCACCTTCTCTATCTCCTCATACCTGCATACTAGCTCCTTTTCCCTCTGGTGAAGCTGGCGAAAAGATAAGGGTGCATCCGTATTTGCAGGTGTTTGTGGCAGCAACATCAGTTACAGCATCAGACAAGTGCACCTTCCATAGTCCTGAGAAATTAAAGGTTCCCTGAGGAAGTGTGGGCTGGGGCAAGGGGAGTGGGAGTGGTGGTGAATAGAGAATGTTTTTCTGCTTTTTGTCATTTGGTATGTGTTGAAGGCTAGTAATGACCCTTGGACAAAATCTAATGTTTGTTTTAAGTTGTTGTTATTGTTGTTGTTTTTTGAATTTGAAATTTGATACAAGTCTAATCTACTTTTGACTTCCCTGGTGGCTCAGATGGTAAAGTGTCTGTCTACAATGCAGGAGACCTGGGTTCGATCCCTGGCTTGGAAAGTTCCCTGGAGAAGGAAAAGGTAACCCACTCCAGTACTCTTGCCTAGAAAATCCCATGGATGGAGAAGCCTGGTGTCCATGGTGATTGCCTCAACTTTTTCTTCATCATTTCTCAGAATTACTTATAGTTTCAGTTTCATTTTTATATGTTCAAAAAGGCATATTAATGCTAATCATTAATGCTTATTAATGCTAACTATTATATTAATAAAAAAGCAATTCTATTTCTTTTGCATGGTACTTCATAGAGTTAAATCCTTTTCATTTGAATTATTTTTAAATTATCCAATTCTCAGAACAATTCTTTGAAATAGAGATAAATTATTATCACTATTTTTATATGGGGAAAAATTAGGCAAGACCCCATCATCAAAGGGAAGGAAGAATAACAATCTTCTTTCTCTTTTTTCTGTCTCTATTGATCGGCTGAATATTGATAAAACATCAACAAATTTACAAATAACACATGAGCATAAAGTAAGTGAACTGTTTTTAATGTTGATGCATAGACAACTCACGCAAAACCAATAAAATCAAAGATAAATTAATCACAATTCTTGAAAAGTTTATTTTTCAGAATGCTTAAACTGTGTTTCAATTACTATGAGGTCATCATTTTAATAATGTGACATTATTAGAGAAAAAGATAACATAAAGATCAATGAAGACCAATGGTTTAGCCACAAGGGCTTAATAGCTAGCTTTGTATTTCTTCTCTCTGTGACACTTTCCTAAAACAGATTTTTCAGAAGTTCTGAGAACAAAGCTTTGCCTTTATCATTACCTTGTCATTTCTTCCCTTCTGACTACCTTTGTTCATAAACTTCAAGTATTATTGAATTTGTTTATTTTGTTGTGTGGTTGAATTACTTTTAACTAGGTACTGGGGATTTCTAATCTTCTTAAGCCAAATTATTTTCCTTCTCCACCATGCACTAATGCACTCATGATTTCTTGTTGGTAATACAACATGTCTTTAATTGACACTTTCCCTAATACAGTAGGGCTTATCTGGTTTCAGACTTCCTCCACTTTGCTTGTTCTTTCCCCTAGGTGAGAATTATGAGGGCCATCAATGTGTGGCAGAGTGGAAAGTTAGACTAGCTTTCATCCCCTTATTTCAGATTCTTATTTTTCTCCCTGCTGAGCAAAAAGTTTCACCTCACATATATTATAGAATTCACCAGTGACATATTTGCATCTGGATTAGAGATACTTGCAGCATCAGATGTACTTCTTAGTCCATTTCAAACCCATGTTCACTTACGATTTATTTTACACATTAGCCTAAATTTTTATTTTGCACAAAAAAGTGGAGGGGAAAGATCATGACGTTTAACAAATGTTTAGTTGGATTCACAAAAGAATAATTTTTAGTAAATAAATGGCTTTCTAAAATGTTTGAGCCAGAATAGCCTAATTCTTTTTTCCGTATATACATATTTTTCTATATTTTCATGATCTTGGTCTTATTATATATGATATGTTGGCATTTTATCATGTATGAAGTTACACCATACTTTACTGCATTGATATACATGTGAATTTAATACAGTTATCTATCTGTATATATTATTTTAAATATTCATAAAAATTAAGGCAACAAAGCTCTACTCTGTATGAACAAATAAATATAGTTGTTTTCATCAAGGGGTCTTTTTTATAGCCAAGATAATCATGCTTTGGCTTTGGCAAAAAAAAAAAACAAGGAAGTGTTCACCTTTGAGCAAAGCAACTTCCTGGTGAATCTGTTAAAATTGTATGTTCTAATTGTACATGATAATTAAATGAGTTAACTTGCTTTGATGGATTGTTGTTTACAGTTCTTAGAACAAGTAATACAAATAAAAGGCTTTGGCTTTAGAATAGTTAATCATTGGCCTTCAGACTTGTACCTGAGTCAGTAATCACAAGCCAGGTAGGATACAGATATAGAATTCCAACTTATTGGCTCTAAATCATATCAATCCAAGTAGAATATGTATTCCATGAGGATGGGAGGCATTGTCTGCTCATCCGAGAACACATGATAATAATACCTTGCCACATGGGAGGTGATCAATGGATATTTGGTAAAGGAAGAAAGAGAGGTAACAGCTCAGAAGATACGCAACAGAGACTACTTTCCTACCCGCTGAGAGGACTTTGCCTCTTAACATTACACTAATCCTGGTTAACAGTCAAAGATACAGAGGCAGGTCTGGCATAAGAGCATTCCTTTTTCTCTCCTTTATTATTGATTCAATTTCAGACTCTTTCCACCCTTTCATACCAATGACACTCTGGCCATCCCTTCCTTGTTGTTCTTATCACAATCTCCACATTTTTCTGCAACTATTGTTTCAATTCTTCTCTACCTATGATACAGAAAGAAATGTCATGCATCATAGAAATACTATCTAGACGTCTTAAAAGAAAGAGGGAACCCTAAAACAACTAACTAACCTCTCTACTGACACTGGCTAATCTAACATGAAAATCAGTATCTACAGCATTATAGGCTGTGCTGAATATTTGTGCAATAAATTTATAATTATATAGTAAACATTTCCTCTTATGAAAATGTTTAAGTTAGAGCTAATACAGTTATACCATCTTTTATTGAAGTATACCTGACATATTGTATCAGTTTCAAGTACACAATATAGTGCATTGAAATATTCTTTGTCTTTTATATTCTAGAGCATACTAGCATGTATCTACTTGACCTAGGATTTTGCTATTCATCGCTAAGTTATGTCTGACCTTTTGTGACCCCATGGACTGCAGCACACCAGACTTTCCTGTCCTTCACTATCTCTGGAATTTGCTCAAATTCGTGTACATTATAATGCTGTCTAACCATCTGACCCTCTGGTGCACTCTTCTCCTTTTTCCTTCATTTTTTCCCCCAGCATCAGAGTCTTTTCCAATGCGTTGGCTCTCCACATTAGGCAGCCAGAGCACTGGAGCTTCATCTTCAGCATCAGTCATTCCAATAAATATTCAGAGTTGATTTCTTTTAGGATTGATTGGTTTGATCTCCTTGCAGTTCAAGGGACTCTCAAGAGTCTTCTCCAGCACTACAATTCAAAAGCATCAATTCTTTGGTGCTCAACCTTCTTTATGGTCTACCTCTCACATCCAAACATGACTACTAGAAAAGCTATAGCTTTGACAAGACAGATCTTGGCCTGCAAAGTAGTGTCCTTGCTTTTTATATGCTGTCTAGGTTTGCCATAGCTTTCCTTCCTATGAGCAAGTGTATTTTAATTTCAAGGCTACAGTTACTGTCTGCAGTGATTTTTATAGCCCAAGAAAATAAAGTTTATCATGGTTTCCATTGTTTCCCCATTTATTTGCCATGAAGTGATGAGACCAGATGCCATGATCTTAGTTTTTGAATACTGAGTTTTAAACCAGCTTTTTCAATCTCCTCTTTCACCCTCATCAAGAGGCTCTTTAGTTTCTTCTCACTTTCTGCCATTAGAGTGGTTTCATTTGCATATCTTAAGTAGTTGATACTTCTCCTGGCAATATGATTCAGGCTTGTGATTCATCCAGCCCTACATTTGGCATGATGTATTCTGCATAAAAATTAAATAAGCAGAGTGACAATATACAGCTCCTATTGTACTCATTTCCCAATTTTGAACCAGTCAGTTATTTCATATAAGGCTCTATTACTTCTTGACCCACATATAAATTTCTCAGGAGACAGGAGAGGTAGTCTGGTATTCTCATCTCTTTAAGTATTTTCCACAGTTTGTTGTGATCCACACAGTCAAAGGCATTCACGTAGTCAGTGAAGCAGAAGTATACATTTTTCTGGAATTCTCTTGCTTTATCTATGATTCAGTGAATGTTGACAATTTGATCTCTGGTTCCTCCGCCTTTTCTAAAACCCAGCTTGTACATCTGGAAGTTCTTGGTTCACATACTGCTGAAGCCTAGCTTGAAGGATTTTGAGCATAACATTACTAGAATGCAAAATGAATGCAAATGTTCAGTAGTTTGAACATTGTTTGGCATTGCCCTTCACTGGGATTGAAATGAAAACTAACCTTGTGATTGAAATTAAAATAATTCTATGGCCACTGTTGAGTTTTCCAAATTTGTTGACATATTGAATGCAACACTTTAACATCATCATCTTTGAGGATTTGAAATAGCTCAGATGGAATTCCATCACTTCCACTAGCTTTGTTTATAGTTATGCTTCCTAAGACCCACTTGCCTTCAGACTCCAGGATGTCTGACTCTGGGTGAGTGACCACACCATTGTGGTTATATGGGTCATTCCATTTTTGTATAGTTCTTCTGTGTATTCTTTCCACCTCTTAAGCTCTTCTGCCTTTGTTAGGTCCCTACCATTTCTTTTCTTTATTGTGCACATCTTTGCATGAAATGTTCCCTTGGTATCTCTAATTTTCTTGAAGAGATCTCTAGTCTTTACCATTCTATTGTTTTCCTCTACTTTTACATGGTTCATTGAAGAAGGCCTTCTTATCTCTCCTTGCTATTCTCTGGAATGTTGCATTCAGTTGGGTATAGCTTTAGCTTTCCCTTTTTTCCCTTGCTTTTCACTGCTCCTTTTTCCTCAACTATTTGTAAAGCCTCCTCAGCCAACCACTTTGCTTTCTTTCATTTATTTTTCTTTGGGATGGTTTTGTTCACTTCCTCCTGTACAATGTTATGAACCTTTGTCCATAGTTCTTCAGGCACTCTATCTACCAGATCTAATCCCTTGAATCTATTCATCGCCTCCACTGTGTAATCAAAATGAATTAACTTTAGGTCATACCTGAATGGTCTAGTGGTTTCCCCCACTTTCTTCAATTTAAGTCTGAATTTTGCAATAAAGAGAGCTCATGATCTGAGCCACAGTCATCTCCAGGTCTTGTTTTTTTCTTTTTTTTTTTTTTTTTTTGCTGACTATACACAGCTTCTCCATCCTAAGCTGCAAAGAATATAATCAGTCTGATTTCAGTATTGATGATTTGGTGATGTCGTTGTTGCTTATGTTGCTGGAAAAGACTGCTTGCTGTTACCATTGTGTTCTCTTGACAAGACTCTGCTAGCCGCTGCCTCGCTTCATTTAGTACTCCACAGCCAAAGCTGCCTGTCACTCCAGTTATCTCTTGACTTCCTACTTTTGCATTCCAATCCTCTATGATGAAAAGGACATCTTTTTTGGTGTTAGTTCTAGAAGGTCATGTAAGTCTCCATAGAACTGGTCGGTTACAGCATCTTCAGCATGAGTTCCTGGGTCAGTGTTGTTGGGTCATGTCTGACTCTTTGTGACCCCATGGACTGCAGCACTCCAGTTTTCTCTGTCCATCACTATCTCCCCAAGTTTGCACAAACTCATGTCCACTGAGTCAGTGATTCCATCCAACCATCTCATCCTCTGTCACTCCCTTCTCTTGTCCTCAATTTTTCCCAGAATCAGGGTCTTTTCCAGTGAGTTAGCTCTTCACATCAGGTGGCCGAAGTATTGGAGCTTCAGCTTTAGCATCACTCCTTCCAATGAATAGTCAGGGTTTTGATTTCATTTAGGATTGACTGATTTGATCTCCTTGTTGTCCAAGGGACTCTCAGGAGTCTTCTCCAGCACTACAGTTTGAAAGCATCAATTCTTCGGCACTCAGCCTTCATTATGGCCCAACTCCCACATTCATACACGACTACTGGAAAAACCATAACTTTGACTATACGTACCTTTGTTGACAAAGTGATGGCTCTGCTCTTTAAAACACTATCTAGGTCTGACATAGCTATTCTTCCAAGGAGCAAGCTGTGTGTGTGTGTGTGTGGCTGCAATCACCATCAGCATTGATTTTGAAGTTCAATAAAATGAAATTTGACACTGTTTCCACATTTTCCCCATCTGTTTGTCATGAAGTGATATGACTGTGAGGTGATACGTTGGGGCATAAACTTGGATTACTGTTATGTTCAATGGTTTGCCTTGGAAATGAACTGAGATCATTCTGTTATCTTTGAGATTGCACCCAAGTATTTCATTTTGGACTCTTGTTGACTATGAAGGCTACTCCATTTCTTCTGACAGATTCTTTCCCATAGTAGTAAATATAACAGTCATCTTAATTAACTTGCCCATTCCCATCCATTTTAATTCACTCATTCCTAAGATGTTGATGTTCACTCTTGCCTTCTCCTGCCTGATCACGTCCAATTTACCTTGATTCATGGACTAACATTCCAGGTTCCTATGCATTATTGTTCTTTACAGCATCTGACTTTACTTTCACCACCAGACACATCCATAGCTGGGTTTTGCTTCTACTTTTACTCAGCTTCATTCTTTCTGGAGCTCTTAGTAATCGCCCTCCACTCTTCCCCAGTAACATATTGGACACCTTCCAAACTGGGGGTTCATCTTGTCTTTTCATATTGTTCATGGGTTTCTCACCACAGTAATACTAGATTGGTTTGGCATTCTTTCCTCCAGTACTAGAGTACTATTAGATTAATAACAATAGAGATTTTTTTTTAAGGGAATAAAGAATATATTCCTGTATTGACTTCAAAAATGTTTGACTGCTTCATCAGGAAACTAATCCTCATAATTTTAATTCCCTCTAAAATTTTGTGTCATGGATTCTTCAGGAAAAATTACTATATGAAGCATTAAGAGAGTTCATGCTATCTAGATCAAATTGATCATATCAAGATTAAAAAGACAAGAAAAGGAAAATATAAGCTGAATATTTTCTAGAATAACTTTCCTGAGCCTCGCAATGGTGCCTACCACTGGATGAATCCATCACACCAATGAAAAGAGCATTGTTTCTAAAGACAGTTTCAGAAGAAGCATTCCATCACTTTTTCCCTCAATAGCAATGTCTTCAGAATAAATATTTTCATAATATACCAAAATATTAATAGAACAAGATCTGTGTAATGAAATGCTCCAATGTATTTTTTAAAATAACAATCATCTTAGTAATTCTTCAAGCTCATTAATCACTACTGCATTTCCAAGAATGGTTGGCATTCAATATTCTTTATTCAACTCAAGAATAGTTCTTAGTTGTGTGTTGTCTATGTCAGTCCTGAGAATCATCTCCATTTATTGAAAATATACTTTTTTATTTGTTAAGAAGAGATGGAAAAGCATGACTTCAGTTGAATCTTTGGTGTTAATACATCAAATACAGGAATTTAGAGACATTTTGGTATCCAGTTAAGTAGCAAGTAAGTCATTTTGTAACTAAAGAATTAGGAAAACAAAGCCAAATAAATTAGGTTATGTGCATATGCATGTGTAAGGAGGGGGCAGGTATACAATTAAGTCAACATGGATAAAATTTCAGCACTTAGATAGAATGGGACAAGGATATTGAAATGTGTACAATAATCTATATCTTATCCTAAAGAAACTTGCATTATTTTTTTAATCAAATTATAAAAGTTAAATTGTGGTGAAATATTTCTCACAAGAAAGCAATGATTGTAATGTGTTCATGATATTTATTCTCTGACTCTCTGGGCAGTATCTTTTTTACTTTTCCCTTTAGAGAACCACAGAATTAATTTGAAAATGCATGAAAAATAAACTGTTATTTATTTAGAACTTTTTCCAATGTCCTTAGGAAGAACTAGTTGGAGAAATACATTCTTAACCAATATGTGTACTTCCACCAGCTGATGCGAAGAACTGACTCATTAGAAAGACCCTGATGCTTGAAAAAAATTGAAGGCAGGAAGAGAGGGGACGACAAAGGATGAAATGGTTGGATGGCATCACTGAATGAATAGACTTGAGTTTAAGCAAGCTCCAGGAGATGATGAAGGACAGGCTGCAGTCCATGGGGTCACAGAGAGTCAGACACGACTGAGCAACTAAACAACAACAACTTGAATTTTACACAATATTTAATCTTAGAAATCTCTGCTCATAAGGAGAAAGATAATAAATAAACACAGATGGAGTTTAGAAACATCAGAGCATGGCTGAGGACCTACGGAATGCCCCCTGAAGCGGGAGATAGGGCTGTGGGCACCCTGGCACTGGCTGCTAACTGGCTCAGCAGCTGAGTTTGGTGGATGTGTTATTATAGCAAAAATTCCTCTGAAACCAAATGAAACCAGGTCACAGCATGTGATTGTGGACTATCCTGTCTGCAAGGTTTACTAAGAAAAAAAAAAACTTTAATTGTTTTCTGTTGTTCAGTTCAGTCGCTCATTCGCATCTGACTCTTTGCCACCCCATGGACTGCAGCACACCAGGCCTCCCTGTCCATACCAACTCTTGGAGTTTACTCAAACTCATGTCCATCAAGTCAGCGATGCCATACAACCATCTCATCCTCTGATGTCCTCTTCTCCTACCACCTTCAATCTTTTCCAACATCAGGGTCTATTCCAGTGAGTCAGTTCTTCACATCAAGTGGCCAAAGTATTGGAGTTTCAGCTTCAGCATCAGTCCTCCCAATGAATATTCAGGACTGATTTTCTTTAGCACTGACTGATTTTCTTCTTGCAGTCCAAAGGACTCTCAAACATCTTCTCCAACACCACAGTTCACAATTGATGAAAAGCACCAATTCTTCAGCACTCAGCCTTCTTTATAGTCCAACTTTTATATCCATACATGACTACTGGAAAAAACTATACCTTTGACTAGATGGAACTTTGTTGGCAAAGTAATGTTTCTGCTTTTAGTATGCTGTCTAGGTTGGTCATAGCTTTTCTTCCAGGGAGCAAGCATCGTTTAATTTCATGGCTGCAGTCATCACCTGCAGTGACTTTGGAGCCCCCAAAAATAAAGTCTCTCACGGTTTCCATTGTTTCCCCATCTGTTTGCTATGAAGTGATGGGACCAGATGCCATGATCTTAGTTTTCTGAATGCTGAGTTTGAAGCCAGCTTTTTTACTCTCCTCTTTCATCAAGCAGTTCTTTAATTCTTCTTCCATTTCTGTTGTAAGGGTTGTGTCATCTGCATATCTGAGACAATTGAAATTTCTCCCAGCAATCTGATTCCAGCTTGTGCTTCATCCAGCCCAGCATTTTGCATGATGTACTCTGCATATAGTTAAATAAGCAGGGTGACAATATACAGCCTTGATGTACTCCTTTCCCAATTTGGAACCAGTCTGTTGTTCCATGTCCAGTTGTTTCTTGACCTGCATACAGGTTTCTTAGGAGGCAGGTCAGGTGGTCTGGTATTCCCATCTCTTGAAGAGTTTTCTAGTTTGCTGTGATCCACACAGTCAAAGGCTTTGGCATAGTCAATAAAGCAATAGATGTTTTTCTGGAACTCTCTTGTTTTTCAATGATCCAACGGATGCTGGCAATTTGATCTCTGGTTCCTCTGCCTTTTATAAGGAAGTTCACAGTTCACTTACTGTTGAAGTCTGGCTTGGAGAATTTTGAGCATTACTTTACTAGTGTGTGAGATGAGTCCAACTGTGTGGTAGTTTGAACATTCTTTGGCATTTCCTTCCTTGGGGATTGAAATGAAAACTGACTTTTTCCTATCCTGTGGCCACTGCTGAGTTTCCCAAATTTGCTGGCATCTTGAGTGCAGCACTTTCACAGCATCATCTTTTAGGATTTGAAATAGCTCAACTGAAATTCCATAACCTCTACTAGCTTTATTTGTTGTGATGCTTCCTAAGGCCCACTTGACTTCACATTCCAGAATATCTGTCTCTACGTGAGTGACCACAGCATCATGGTTATCTGGGTCATGAAGACCTTTTTTTTTTGTATAGTTTTTCTGTGTGTTCTTGCTATGACTTCATAATGCCTTCTGCTTCTGTTAGGTCCATACCATTTTTGTCCTTTATTGAGCTCATCTTTGCATGAAATGTTCCCTTGTTATCTCTAATTTTCTTGACTAGATCTCTAGTGTTTCCCATTCTATTGTATTCCCATTCTGGGAAGAGAACCAGAAGGCACTCACGTGCAGACCATCCATGAGTTCCCGGCCACTGGACAGCGGACTCTGGTGGTCCCACAACAAGACATGTCTGTTTGAGCAAAGAAGACGCTGGGAGCTGCATGGGTAATGAAGAACAGAAGGGGTTTGCCAGGGGCCAGTGGGAAGTGAGCAGAGTCTACGTGGAGCTACAACCCCAGTGCCTTTCCCTACCCCTCACCTCTCCCACCACTGCTACACACCATTTGCTGAAAGACATTGCAGCCACAATACTTCATACACAAATGCTGCCTTCTCTGGCCACCTGTCCAGAGAAGCAGTGATCAGTGAGGGATCACCTGAGGGTGGCTCAGGCTACTAAGATTGTTTTATGTTTGAAATCCACACCCTGCATGGAACCAACCCCCTGCCCATGGCTCTGATCATGGGACTGGTGAACAACAAGTCTTGGACTGGATGAAAAGACGTGTGCTCATCTTCTCCTGTGAGACCTCCAAAATTATAACTGGCTGCTGAACAACCATGGATAGGAGAATGTTGGATCCTACTAAAAGAAGATACCTCACATCCAAGGGCAAAGGAGAAGCGCCAGCAAGATGGTCAGTCAGTCAGTCGCTCAGCCATGTCCAACTCTTTGCAACCCCATGAATTGCAGCAGGCCAGGCTTCCCTGCCCATCACCAACTCCCGGAGTTCACTCAGACTCAAGTCCATTGAGTCAGTGATGCCATCCAGCCATCTCATCCTCTGTCGTCCCCTTCTCCTCCGGCCCCCAATCCCTCCCAGCATCAGAGTCTTTTCCAATGAGTCAACCCTTCACATGAGTTGGCCAAAGTACTGGAGTTTCAGCTTTAGCATCATTCCTTCCAAAGAAATCCCAGGGCTGATCTCCTTCAGAATGGACTGGTTGGATCTGCTTGCAGTCCAAGGGACTCTCAGGAATCTTCTACAACACCACAGTTCAAAGCATCAATTCTTCAGCGCTCAGCCTTCTTCACAGTCCAACTCTCACATCCATACATGACTACTGGAAAAACCATAGCTTTGACTAGATGGACCTTTGTTGGCAAAGTAATGTCTCTGCTTTTCAATATGCTATCTAGGTTGATTATAACTTTCCTTCCAAGGAGTAAGCGTCTTTTAATTTCATGGCTGCAGTCACCATCTGCAGTGATTTTGGAGCCCAAAAAAATAAAGTCTGCCACTTTTTCCACTGTTTCCCATCTATTTCCCATGAAGTGATGGGACCAGATGCCATGATCTTTGTTTTCTGAATGTTGAGCTTTAAGCCAACTTTTTCGCTCTCCACTTTCATCAAGAGGCTTTTTAGTTCCTCTTCCCTTTCTGCAAGATTGTAGGAGGGGAGAAATCACGTTTGGAATCAAACCACATAATTGTCAGAGATGCTCAGAGGGCTCAAAAAGACCTTGTGCGCAACAGTAGACCCCACAGAGACTGAGCCAGACTTGCCTTTGAGTGTTTGAGTGTATCCTTCAGAGGTACGGGTCAGCAGTGGCCTGCTGCAAGGGCAGGGGCACTGACTTTTTGAAGGAGTTCACCATTACCTTCACTACCTCCGCCATAGTTTGACCTCAGGTCAAACAACAGGGAGGCAGCAAAGCCCCACCCATTATCACAAAATTGGATTAAAGGTTTATTGACCATGGTCCTGTCCATCAGAACAAGACCCAGTTTCCCCCTCAGTCCATCTGTCCCATCAGGAAGCTTCCATAAGCCTCTTATCCTCATCCATCAGAGGGCAGACATAATGAAAACCACAGTCACAGACAACTAGCCAATCTGATCACATGGACCACAGCCTTGCCTCAATGAAACTCAGTGAAACTAAGCCATGCCTTGTGGGGCCACCCAAGACAGGCAGGTCATGGTGGAGAGTTCTGACAAAATGTGGTCCCCTGGAGAAGGGAATGGCAAACCACTTAGGTATTCTTGCCTTGAGAACCCCATGAACAGTCTGAAAAAGCAAAAAGATAGGACACTGAAAGATGAACTCCACAGATTGGTAGGTGCCCAATATGGTACTGGAGAACAGTGGAGAAATAACTCCAGAAAAAATGAAGGGATGAAGCCAAAGCAAAAACAATACCCAGTTGTGTATGTGACTGGTGATGGAAGTTAAGTCCAATGCTGTAAAGAGCACTATTGCATAGGAACCTGAAATGTTAGGTCCATGAATTAAGGTAAATTGGAAGTGGTCAAATAGGAGATGGCAAGAGTGAATGTTGACATTTTAGGAATCAGCGAACTCAAATTGACTGGAATGGGTGAATTTAACACAGATGACCATTATATCTACTACTGTGGGCAAGAATCCCTTAGAAGAAATGGAGTCTCAGCCTTCATAGGCAACAAAAGAGTCAAAAATGCAGTACTTGGATACAGTCTCTAAAACAATAGAATGACCTGTTTATTTCCAAGGCAAACAATTCAATATGACAGTAATCCAAGTCTATGCCCCAACCAGTAATGTTGAAGAAGCTGAAGTTGAATGGTTCTATGAAGACCTTCTAGAATGAACACCCCAAAGAGATGTCCTTACCATTATAGGGAACTGAAATGCAAAAATAGGAAGTCAAGAGATGCCTGGAGTAACAGGTAAACTTGGCCTTGGAGTACAAAATGAAGCAGGGCAAAGCTAACAGACTTCTGCCAAGAGAACACACTGGTCATAGCAAATACCCTCTTCCAACAACACAAGAGAAGACTCTACACACGGACATCACCAGATGGTCAACACCGAAATCAGATTGATATACTCTTTTCAGCAGAAAATGGAGAAGCTCCATACAGTCAGCAAAAACAAGCCCAGGAGCTGACTGTGGCTCAGATCATGAACTCCTTATTACCAAATATAGACTTAAATTGAAAAAATTGGGAAAACCACTACACCATTCAAGTATGACCTAAATAAAATCCCTTATGATTATACAGTGGAAGTAAGAAATAGACTTAAGGGGCTAGATCTGATAGATAGAGTGCCTGATGAACTATGGAATGAGGTTTGTGACATTGTACAGGAGACAGGGATCAAGACCATCCCCATGGAAAAGAAATGCAAAAAAGCAAAATGGCTGTCTGGGGAGGCCTTACAAATAGTTGTGAAAAGAAGAGAAGTGAAAAGCAAAGGAGAAAAGGAAAGAAATAAGCATCTGAATGCAGAGTTCCAAAGAGTAGCAAGAAGAGATAAGAAAGCCTTCCTCAGCGATCAATGCAAACAAATAGAGGAAAACAACAGAATGGGAAAGACTAGAGATCTCTTCAAGAAAATTAGAGATACCAAGGGAACATTTCATGCAAAGATGGGCTCGATAAAGGACAGAAATGGTATGGACCTAACAGAAGCAGAAGATATTAAGAAGAGGTGGCAAGAATACACAGAAGAACTGTACAAAAAAGATCTTCATGACCCAGATAATCACGATGGTGTGATCACTGACCTGGAGCCAGACATCCTGGAATGTGAAGTCGAGTGGGCCTTAGAAAGCATCACTACGAACAAAGCTAGTGGAGGTGATGGAATTCCAGTTGAGCTATTTCAAATCCTGAAAGATGATGCTGTGAACGTGCTGCACTCAATATGCCAGCACATTTGGAAAACTCAACAGTGGCCACAGGACTGGAAAAGGTCCGTTTTTCATTCCAATCCCAAAGAAAGGAGTCTTGAGTAGAGACATTGATATAGTTATGCTCATTTTCACTGCTGATCGCCAGCCTTGGAGAGTCTGTTTTCAGAACTTTAGATCCCAATTGGTGAGATTCAGCCAATGACTATGTGTAAAAACAAGTTCAGTGAAAATAGCGAAACTGTGTATTAATTACTGGTGAACTGATAGAGTGGCTTTTTGTACTTGATGGAAAGTTTAGTCGTATATCTTAAATTCCTTCTCAACCTTCCAGCACTCAGAAAGTTTCTCCCAGAGAGTGCTTATCCTAGGGGAAAAAAAAAAAAAAAAAAAGTGAACTATAGCTCTAAATGCCCAGTCCCTGTTACATCTTTGCTATTACTTTAAGACTTCAGGAAGAACATTTATTTTCAAATTTTCTTTTCCAGGAATTTTAATACTCATAAAAGAACTTTTTTTTTTTTAATTGAAGAGTGGTCCACTGGCTTAGGAAATTAATTCAAAGACCTCCAAGCATACAGTATTACCAGTGAAAACATATGAGCTTTAATTTCAAGCATCTACTGAATACTCAACTGACTAGCAAGTAAGAAGAAATAGTTTATGTGGGAATTCACTACATAACTGAGGTCTTCTTGATGTTAATGTCCTGAAATATACTTAAAGGGTAAGGAATATAAGCAAACTATTAACCAGTTTAGCCAAGACAGTCTATCTTTAGTGCAATCAATCTGTGTTAAGAAAGCAGCAGCTTGCAAGGCATGGAAGGCAGGAAACTCACTGTACTCTGTGAGGGTCAGACAACTTGCTTCTGTGGGAACCACCATATTTTATGAGTGACATGCATGCATATATGTGAGTTATCAGAAGTGTTCTACATGTCATACATTATGGATAAATAATTAATCTAATAATGTTTAGTCCAAAAAAAAATGTCTTAGAGGATACATGACAACATTTCTCAAGTATGTGAAGATTTGTAACTTGAACATAAGATAAGACACTGTGAAAGGAAATTTGTAGAGCAAAGCAAGTGAGTAAATATTACAGTGAGGATGGTTTTGCTTAATATAAGAAACAGCAATTAGACCTGTCCAACTAGGGATATATCTCAGGAGGAAATGAACCTTTTCATTTTTCTTTCTACTTAAAATTTTTGTTAATAAGAACAAAGACTCTCACCATATCACCATTTCATCAACTCTGCATATTTTAGCAAAGAGTTTAAGAGGGTCATTTTTGGTGCAATAGGGAACAGACTCATAAAGTTCTTTTTAAAAATTAAGTTATTTGTAAGTAGAACCATATCGTTATTTCTCTATGATTGAAAATATTGAAAATGGATATTAATTGCTACTGAACTGATAGAGGATCTTTTGGTACTTGATGGAATGCTGAGTTATGTGTTCTTAGGAACCCTAATGAAATGCAAAGATTCTTATATCCTTAATAAAGTTCACTAAAGTAGATTCAAGAGAGCTGGGCTTTACTATTGCATTTTCTTCATTTTCTCACGGAAATTACTTAGCGTCTCTGGTTTTCAGGCTTCCCAAATGAGACGATCACACCACATGATAGTTACGGTTTCTTTTAATTTCCTCCCACCCCCAGGTTGACTGAGATATTATTTACATATAACTAAGGTGTGAAATATGTTGTTGCTGTTCAGTTACTCAGTCATGTCCAACTCTTTGCAACCTCATGGACTACAGCACACCAGACTTCCCTGTCCTTCACTATCTCCTAGAGTTTGCTCAAACTCATGTCCATTGAATCAGTAATGCCATCCAACCACCTCATCCTCTGTCATCCCCTTCTCCTCCTGCCTTCAATCTTTCCCAGCATCAATGTATCTTCCAATGAGACAGCTCTGTGCATCAGGTGGCCAAAGTACTGAAGCTTCAGCTGCAGCATCACTCCTTCCAATGAATATTCAGGGTTTATTTCCTTTAGGATCGACTGGTTTGAACTCCTTGTTGTCCAAGGGACTCTCAAGAATCTTATACAACTGACAGTTTGAAAACATCAATTCTTCAGTGCTCAGCCTTCTAAGGTCCAACTCTCACATCTGTACATGACTGCTGAAAAAACTGTAGTTTTGACTATATGGGCCTTTTTCAGCAAAGTGATTGCTAATACACTGTCTAAGTTTGTCATAGCTTTCCTTCCAAGGAGCAAGTGTTAATTTCATGGCTGCAGTCACCATCCACAGTGATTTTGGAGCCCAAGAAAATGAAATCTGTCACTGTTTCCATTTTTTCCCCCAACTGTTTTGCCATGAAGTGATGGGACTGGATGCCATGATCTTAGCTTTTTGAATGTCAGCAGTGCAATATGATAAATAAATATATGTATATATTGCAAAATGATTGACAATAAAGTTAGTTAACACTCCCATCTCCTCACATAATTATATTTTTATGTGTGTCATGATAGCATTGAAAATTTACTCTCTTAACAACTTTCAAGTATATAATACAATATTGTTAATTATAGTCATTATGCTATGCACTGGGGCTTCCCAGTTGGCACTAGTGGTAAAGAACCTGCCTGCCAATGTGGCAGATATGAGATACGAGTTCAACCTCTGGGTCAGGAACATCCCCTGGAGAAGGAAATGGCAACTCACTCCAGTATTCTTGCCTGGAAAATCCAATAGACAGAGGAGCCTGGCAGGTTACAGTCCATGGGGTTGCAAGGAGTCAGACATGACTAAAATGACTTAGCACATATGCTATATGTTAGCTCCTCACATCTTGTTTATCTTACTGCTGGTTGTTTATATGCCTTGAACAACTTCTCTCCATTTCCCCCACCTTTCAGCCCCTGGTAACCACCATTCTACTATTTCTATGAGTTCACCGTTTTTTTTTTTTATTGCTGTATTATTATTATATTAGATTATTAGAAAATATATACGCCACATCCTCTTTATCCGTTCATCCACTGACTTTGCTACTATGAATAACATTGCAATGAACACGGGAGTACAAACATCTCTTTGATATAGTAATTTTATTTACTTCAGTTATAGACATAAAAGTAGGATTACTAGATCACGTGATAGTTCTCTTTTCAGTTTTTAAAACCCTCTGTATGCTGTTTTCTCTAATGGCTGCACCAACTTACATACCTACCAATGATGCGCAAGGATTCCCTTTTTTCCACAGCCTCATCAACACTTGCCATTTCTAGTTTTGTTTTGTTTTTGATAATGGTCATTATATTGCAAGGTGCTATCCTATTATGGTGTTCACTTGAATTTCCTAGTGATTAGCGATATTGAAGATTTTTCATGTACCCATTGATCATTTGTATTAATGTATCTTCTTTGGAAAAAATGTTTAGCAAGTTCTTTTGCTCATTTCTTAAAGTAGATGGTTTATTTCTTTTTTTTTTTAATTTAATTTTATTTTTAAACTTTACAATATTGTATTAGTTTTGCCCAATATCGAAATGAATCCGCCACAGGTATACATGTGTTCCCCATCCTGAACCCTCCTCCCTCCCCATACCATCCCTCTGGGCCGTCCCAGTGCACCAGCCCCAAGCATCCAGTATCGTGCATCGAACCTGGACTGGCAATTCGTTTCATACATGATATTATACATGTTTCAATGCCATTCTCCCAAATCTTCCCACCCTCTCCCTTTCCAACAGAGTCCATAAGACTGTTCTATACATCAGTGTCTCTTTTGCTGTCTCATACACAGGGTTATTGTTACCATCTTTCTAAATTCCATGTATATGCGTTAGTATACTGTATTGGTGTTTTTCTTTCTGGCTTACTTCACTCTGTACAATAGGCTCCAGTTTCATGCACGTCATTAGAACTGATTCAAATGTATTCTTTTTAATGGCTGAGTAATACTCCATTGTGTATATGTACCACCGCTTTCTTATCCATTCGTCTGCTGATGGACATCTAGGTTGCTTCCATGTCCTGGCTGTTATAAACAGTGCTGTGATGAACATTGGGGTACACGTGTCTCTTTCCCTTCTGGTTTCTTCAGTGTGTATGCCCAGCAGTGGGATTGCTGGATCATAAGGCAGTTCTATTTCCAGTTTTTTAAGGAATCTCCACACTGTTCTCCATAGTGGCTGTACTAGTTTGCATTCCCACCAACAGTGTAAGAGGGTTCCCTTTTCTCCACACCCTCTCCAGCATTTATTGCTTATAGACTTTTGGATCGCTGCCATTCTGACTGGCGTGAAATGGTACCTCATAGTGATTTTGATTTGCATTTTCTGATAATGAGTGATGTTGAGCATCTTATCATGTGTTTGTTAGCCATCTGTATGTCTTCTTTGGAGAAATGTCTATTTAGTTCTTTGGCCCATTTTTTGATTGGGTCATTTATTTTTCTGGAGTTGAGGTGCAGGAGTTGCTTGTATATTTTTGAGATTAGTTGTTTGTCAGTTGCTTCATTTGCTATTATCTTCTCCCATTCTGAAGGCTGCCTTTTCACCTTGCTAATAGTTTCCTTTGTTGTGCAGAAGCTTTTAGGTTTAATTAGGTCCCATTTGTTTATTTTTGCTTTTATTTCCAATATTCTGGGAGGTGGGTCATAGAGGATCCTGCTGTGATGTATGTCAGAGAGTGTTTTGCCTATGTTCTCCTCTAGGAGTTTTATAGTTTCTGGTCTTACGTTGAGATCTTTAATCCATTTTATTTTTGTGTATGGTGTTAGAAAGTGTTCTACTTTCATTCGTTTACAAGTGGTTGACCAGATTTCCCAGCACCACTTGTTAAAGAGATTGTCTTTAATCCATTGTATATTCTTGCCTCCTTTGTCAAAGATAAGGTGTCCATATGTGTGTGGATTTATCTCTGGGCTTTATATTTTGTTCCATTGATCTATATTTCTGTCTTTGTGCCAGTACCATACCTTCTTGATAACTGTGGCTTTGTAGTAGAGCCTGAAGTCAGGTAGGTTGATTCCTCCAGTTCCATTCTTCTTTCTCAAGATAGCTTTGGCTATTCGAAGTTTTTTGTATTTCCATACAAATTGTGAAATTATTTGTTCTAGCTCTGTGAAGAATACTGTTGGTAGCTTGATAGGGATTGCATTGAATGTATAAATTGCTTTGGGTAGTATACTCATTTTCAGTATATTGATTCTTCCAATCCATGAACATGGTATATTTCTCCATCTATTAGTGTCCTCTTTGATTTCTTTCACCAATGTTTTATAGTTTTCTATATATAGGTCTTTAGTTTCTTTAGGCATTTGTTTTCTTTTAAAAAATGATTCTATGTCCAAAAATGATGGACACAGTAAGTCAACAGAGGAAAGACTGCTTAATGAATGGAATAGGTTATGATATAATAACTTAATATGCTCAAAACAGCATGTTCACTGGATTTCTTAGGTGAGGTGGCTTAAAATGGGATTTGAAGAATAACTAGAGTTTAAATATGAAGGCAGTTCTATACTAAAAGGAGAGTAAAGACAAAGGTAGATCATTATTGGCAGTGAGTAAATTTGGAAATAGTGAAAAATATATATAACCTCCAATGGGGGTACTCTGGTCAAATGGATGTTATGATGAAGCTACTCCTACTCTGCATGATAAAAGTCAGACAATTTGAATCAGTGGGTCAGTTCTCAGAAACAAGAAAGTTAATTTACCATTTATTTAAATGACAGTAGTTCGATACCTGCTATATGCAGGAGACAGGAAGAATAAAAGAAAAGCAGGCCCCAGCAAGGGCCACAGATGAAATTTATAATTACTGATAAACTGGATGCTATAAGGCATGAGACTCTTGGAACAAATCCAGAGGGAACAGTTCATAGTCTTGAAAACAAGATATGATCCAGGGGTCAGAAAACCGACCCCAGACTGTTTCTCAACTGGCGTCTCAAAGTCACACGTTTTACGTACCTGGTGGAAAATCTATAGATAAGAATATTAGTCTTAGTTATGATTTGTTATTGATCACTGTTTCGTAGTTACTCAGTGGTTAACGATCACTTTGTTCTTTGGCCCTCAAGGCCACATGAGTTATAGCTTAACTCCCTGCATATTTTTTCTTTCATGGCTGAAAGTATAACAAAGCTGGCTTGGATTCAGTTTCGGCACCTTCATCTTGGAGCCCTTGGGTGTTGGTCCCCTGATCCTCGCTTTTCTCTGAATTCTTGTGTCTTGTTTCTCTTTCTTCCGCCCTATGGCGCTTTCAGAAATCCTGCCTGTCAAGCCGCTCTTGACACTATATGTGACATTTTGTGTAGCTTCAAGTATCATCTTCAATATTCAACAATAAATCTTGTTATGGCTTTAAGAGTTGGGAAAGCAGTTAACTATACAAGTAACTATGTTGTACCTAGTAGACAGAAAGTATATTGGAAAGTCTTCATTTCTCCAGTACCTAATTTTTCCTTTATTCATATACTCATTTATTTCTTCTTTGCCAAAGAAAAAAAATAATCACTGAAAAAAGCTATATTGCTGAAAATTATGCTGAATGCACAACTCACCAAAATTAGGCAGTTTGAAGATAAGGCTGTTTCTAAGTCATCTCTAGTTTTCTGTTGATTTGTGCCTTTCTCCTTTTTACACAGCAAAAGTCAGGATGAGTTTTGCCACAAGTCAGGTTAACTAATCTGATGATTAGCTCCATGTGATTGGTAAAAAGTATTGTATCCATAAAACACACCTATTTTCACACCGTATCAGCCTGTAAACACAATGATGCCATTACTATATCAATGTGAGTTTAAAACAGCTTTTTAAGATTTTTATCATTTAGTGCTGAGATATAAATTTTCAAACCAGTCGGACTTTTACTGAAATTGCTTGGGAATCCTGAGTAAATCGTTTCACTAAAATGCTGAGAACCAGTTGAGGAGGCATCGAGTTTATTGCATGGAGATATGAAGCTGACACTCTTTTTTCCTCCCTCTTGTAATATTATTTGTTTGAGAGAATGTAAAGTCTTCCCATTATCCTTGAATTTGACCTGGAATCAGACAGATGAGAGCTTAATTACTAGCTGATGTTTGATAGTCAACGATTTTTCCAAGCTCTCAACCTCAGTTTTTACATCTGTCAAATGAGGCTAATAAGAACAGCTGTTAACAGCTTTAAATGGGGAGGGGGTGGTAAGAAAACATATACTGGGCAATCTTTCTCATCCTGACATTTTCTATATTGATGTTATAGAACCTGACTATTCCCTATCACACAGCCCCGCACTGAGAATTGAAATACATCACCTTACTAAGTGTGATGAAATCCAACACCTTACTTACTGGAGTATCACATACTCCAGAACTGCTGATATGAAGGGAGTGGTGACAATTGCCACTGCTTGGAAGGTGACTAGGGATGATTAAATATCAATGTCTCTAGTTCTAGACAGGTCACTGGCCAGATTGAAATGACATAACACACTGTACAGACAAGACAGGTGAATGTAGAGTGAATTCAAAAGTATCAGTTTTTTGGTGCTCAGCCTTCTTAATGTTCTATCTCTCAGTTCCATATGTGACTACTGGAAAAACCACAGCTTTGACTATGCAGATCTTTGACAGCAAAATGATGTCTTTGCTTTTTAATACACTGTCTAGGTTGGTCATAGCTTTTCTTCCAAGGAGCAAGCATCTTTTAACTTCATGGCTGCAGTCACCATCCTCAGTGACTTTGGAGCTCCCCAAAATAAAATCTGTCACTGCTCCCACTTTTTCCCCTTCTATTTGCCATGAAGTGATGGGACCAGATGCCACAATCATGTTCTGAAGGTTGAGTTTTAAGCCAGCTTTTTCACTCTCCTCTTTCATCCTCAATGAGAGCTCTCTAGTTCCTCTTCACTTCTGCCATTACAGTGGTATCATGTGCATATTTGAGGTAGCTGACATTCCACCTGGCAGTCTTGATCAGCTTGTGATTCATCCAGCCTGGCATTTCACATGATGTGCTTTGTATACAAGTTAAATAAACAAGATGATAATATACACCCTTGTTGTACCCCTTTCAAAATTTTGAACCAGTTGTTTGAACTCAGGCACCCTGCATTTCAGGCAGATTCTTTACCAACACACTTAATTTTCTGCTCTAATAATATGATCACTACCCGTTTTAGGAGCAAAAGTTTCTCTTCAGAAGCTATACAATTGACTTTAATCGCACAATTGGCAGAGGAGTTTTAAAGGACAAATGAGGAAGTAAGCTAACCATCAGAAAATCTTAACAGTGAACCCACTTGGGGATCTGTGATCCCTCCTGTTCTCTGAAAATTTCCTGAGATTTTTAAATGCTCTTAAATGAAAGGGATGGATGGACGACCCAGGCGGATGGTACGGGGAGGGAAGAAGGAGGGGGGTTCGGGATGGAGAATACGTGTATACCTGTGGCGGATTCATGTTGATGTATGGCAAAACCAATACAATATTGTAAAGTAATTAACCTCCAATTAAAATAAACAAATTTATATTCAAAAGGGATGGGTGGAAGGGCATGTCACTGGAAACAATGACTCTGAAAGAGATCACAATCTGGTATTTAACCAGCTGGATGGTCAGTAACTTACTGCAACAAACCTTTATGCTAGCACTTCTGAGGATACCTAAAAAAAGAAAAAAAAAAAAAAACCTCAATGTAAGAAGAATTTTAAAGAATTAAATGTTTACATTAAATGTTTGATTATATTTGAAAGTTAATCCAACTTGATTATAAGTGGAGTTAGTATATTTTCATTATAAAATCACCAAGTTTAAAGAGTTTGTATATTGTACATTAAAAATGATTTCCTATATCACCCCCACTGCCCAAATATATCATATAAATACAAAAGAAAGAATTTAGGAATTTAATGGATGTTCATCAATGTTATAAATTATCCTGTCTTGCAGATTTTATTATCATTGGTTAATAACCAATCCAATTATACCCTCTTACTCCTGCCTAGAATGTATTTTGTAGTTTAAAATATGTTCATGATATTATTAATAGATATGCACATTGTCGCCATTTATTGCCAGCATTATAAACAGATATTACAAGAAATTCAGTCAAAATTAATTCACTTTAGTTGTCAAAAATTGGCAAAACCTTAAATGAACCAGACTTTTAGCTTTTTAGTTCATTGACAATGCAAGAATACTAAAAGGTTTAAAAATATATTTTATAGATGTAAAAAATCAACGAGATTTTAGTGATAGTTTAGAAGACTATGTATCTAGAAGTTGACACATTACAAAATTGTTGTATCTTGGTGGTAGTTTGTCATTAAAAGTATATGACCAATGTTTGTAGTTTCTGAACACAACACCTGCTAGCTACTGTTATGCCATTACTTTCTTCTTTTTTCTAACAGCTGAGGATTAAAAAATAAAACAAACTATTACATTTTATGGATACAATTGCAACAGTTTCCAGCAAGCCAGAAATATAGAAAGAGCTTATTGTCTTTGCAGTATGAAGGGAGAAATAGAATGACTTTCTGTATGTCCTTGGATATGCTAAGAATTAAGATTTCAATCATATACTGGCAACTATTGCAAATGTAAGTATTGCATTGTAACTACTGCAAATGTCCAACTCTTTGTGACCCCATGGATTGCAGCACGCCAGGCCTCCCTGTCCAACATCAACTCCCAGAGTTTACTCAAACTCATGTCCACTGAGTCAGTGATGCCATCCAACAATCTCATCCTGTGTCATCCCCTTCTCCTCCCACCTTCAATCTTTCCCAGCATCAGGATCTTTTCAAATGAGTCAACTCTTTGCATCAGGTGGCCAAATTATTGGAGTTTCAGCTTCAACATCAGTCCTTCCAATGAATATTCAGGACTGATTTCCTTTAGGATTGACCAGTTGAATCTCCTTGCAGTCCAAGGGACTCTCAAGAGTCTTCTCCAACACCACAGTTCAAAAGCATCAATTCTTCGGCGCTCAGCTTTCTTCACAGTCCAACTCTCACATCCATAGCCTTGACTAGACCGACCTTTGTTGGCAAAGTAATGTCTCCGCTTTTTAATATGCTGTCTAGGTTGATCATAACTTTCCTTCCAAGGAGTAAGCGTCTTTTAACTTCATGGCTGCAGTCACCATCTGCAGTGATTTTGGAGCCCCAAAAAATAAAGTCTGACACTGTTTCCACTGTTTCTCCATCTATTTCCCATGAAGTGATGGGACCGGATGCTCTGATCTTAGTTTTCTGAATGTTGAGCTTTAAGCCAACTTTTTCACTCTCCTCTATCACTTTCATCAAGAGGCTCTTTAGTTCTTCTTCACTTTCTGCCATAAGGGTGGTGTTATCTGCATATCTGAAGTTATTGATATTTCTCCCGGGCATCTTGATTCCAGCTTGTGTTTCCTCCAGCCCAGCGTTTCTCATGATGTGCTCTGCATATAAGTTAAATAAACAGGGTGACAATATACAGCCTTGACGTACTTCTTGTCCTGATTTGGAACCAGTCTGTTGTTCCATGTCCAGTTCTAACTGGTGCTTCATACAGATTTCTCAAGAGGCAGATCAGGTGATCTGGTATTCCCATCTCTTTCAGGATTTTCCACAGTTTATTGTGATCCACATAGTCAAAGCCTTGAAAAGGATATAGAGCTGGACAATAAAATAATTATATAGGATAATAAAATAAATAGGATTTATTGAAAAATATTTATGGATGTATTACAAATGCTTAGTACTATTCTGTACCTTGGATCTGTTGATTTAACCATCACATTCTATATGTTTGTTGTAATTTCACATAAAGAATGAATATATGATTTTTTAAATTAATTTATTTATTTTAATTGGAGGCTAGTTACTTTACAATATTGTGGTGGTTTTTGCCATACTTGCTGAAGTTTCATTTTTTATTTTGTGTGTTTAGCTCATAAAGGTGAGTTGTCCGACATGATCTTTGGGTATATTATCAGTTACCTGACTTTCTGAGTAAATGTGTCTTCTATTTTGACATCTGTGAATTGGTAAGAAAGAAAGAAATATAGAAAAGAAAGCAAATATAAAACTGGAAAATTAATGATTTCTTAGAAGAAAACAAAAAAAGAACTTTCAATTAAAGAATCACCAATGGTGTTGCTAGTAAAATTAAGAAAAGCAAAATTATAGACACTTTTAAACTTCAGATTAAACAGAATCAGTAACATTACAAATTCACCACTTAAAAGAATATATAAGTAGGAAGTTTTTGTGCTAAAAGCATTTCCTTTTTTCTGTAAAGTAAAACCCAAATATATCTTTGTGTATAGGAGTTTATCTATAATTAATTTAAAAATAAAGACAACTTTAGTGGCTGAAATCATAAGAAGGATATAATTTAAATCATTTATAGATTTCAGGACATTTAGTGAAAAATGTTTAGGTAAAAACACTAAAAAAAAAAAGATTTACTTTTTTTTTAAAGGAAATATGTAGCCAATTGAAACAAAATGTTAATAGTTCATGGTTGGATATCTTACAAGTCAAATGTTCTAACGTATTTTAGTTGCAACTGAATCTTACAATGTATTATTTGTCTGTTCTTTGTGTTGAACTCCTTCCACACTCACTTTCCTATTCTCTCCATTAAAATATGCTTACATTAATATTCTTAAGATAAAAACTGAATAAATACAAATTAAATCTAATTTATGACACTTAAATATGTGACAGCTAATCAAATATACAACATTTAGTTTTACAAAATTTTAAAAATCTTAGACAGCATATTAGCATGAAGTAGTATTAAGGAATATCAAAGTTTTCAAGAAGATTGCAGTGAAACTCTACATGTGAGTAAACATGGAAATAAAAAAGAGCAAAATATAATCTTTGGCAGCCTATAATCTGCTCTGGGACATCTAACTACATAAGGGCCAGATCAAATCAAGAGTAAAATGGTGCTGTATAAAATATTAGAACAGTTTGATGGGCGATGATGTGACTTTTAAAGGTTACACATCTAGAGACTAAACCAAGTAAACCTTAAATCTCCTGAAATCATGTCAAGTGGTGTGACTACTACCCAAATATACCAGTTAGACGTGTAACTGTGTTAGATTCTAGTACTTGTGTCTTTGCAAAAGCCAACATTTGGAGGGTTGGAGGCTTAAGCACACTCCATAAATTTAAAAAGTGATATAGATGTTCTGAAATACCCAATAATAGGTGACTTATCTTTGGTTTTGTTACACATTGCAATTCTGTATTTTTCCTAAATTATCAGCCTTCATAATTAAGTTTAACTTAACTACTATTAGAATGAGTTTATATAAACAGGAGATAAAATATCTATAAGATTATTAAGAAAATTGACTATAATTAGTAAATTCCAGGCCTTTGCTCACCAGCAGCCCTTCACAAAAATTTTTTTTAAAATGAGAAACTTTTCAAGCCTTCTTATGCAAAGGGGATTTGAAAACAGAAGTATTTGAAATGCCAATGCTTTGGAGGTTCTACGAGTTACGCAATCCTTCTAACTAAAGGAAAAGGGAGAAGTTTATGTTTATTTAGCCAGCTGCTCTAGAGATTGCACTCCAAACCCATAGCCCCAGCATCCGAAGTCAGTCAGTAGCTTGTGGGATCAGTCATGCTCCTTCCACAACTCCAGAGGCCCCCCCCTCCATGCTCTTTCTATGCCCCATTCGTGCTGGTGATGGCAAAGACCACGCTGGTATCATAGTACATTCTTGGGATAAGCCTAATAGCAAAGCCTCTAATCTAGAGTTAGTAGATTTCAAGGACTGTCCATGACTTCTGCTGGTGTACACTGGGATTTTTAGCAAATATTATAATGTTCACACATTTAAAATTACGTTCTTGTATCTCCCAGGACTCTTACAGTTAAGAGAGAGGCTGTGGCTAATTTGGACCAGTGGCCTATAAAGTGAAATAGCAAGTAACACTTTAGGTGGGGCGGAAATAAGCTCAAGAGTGATTATCCTGTCCCTCTTTTGCTGACTCAGCAAATAGCAGCTGTTGTAGACAGCAGAGCTCCAAGACAGTGGAGTTTGAAATGCCTGTTTCTGGAACCATATTCTGTCCACATCAAGCCACCTGGCTGCTTCACGCTTCAGCTGGGACTGGCTTCATGGGTGGGTGACCTGTGGAGCTTAGAAGCTCCTGTATTTGATTTAATATTCTGTAGTTGACATCTTGAAATTCAAAAAAAGCTTAATTAGTTCTCACTAAGAGAGGATTTTTAATGGCTGACAATAAAATGTACTGTAGAATAAGAGGAAAAAATAATTTATTAAAAATATTATTATTTGGATACTAAATTTGTATGCTAAATTTCCAGAAACAATGGAAACAGGAGAACTATCTAATTATACCAACAAAATATTCTTTTGAAATCCTGCAATAGCAGTAGCTTTTTGGTCCTCTCTCTTTGGCTACTCCATCACTTGCAGCCTGTCTTCTGGGGTCCATTAAGCAGCAGGCCCCGGATCAGAGAACACTTTATAAGCCCTGGACACATTTACACGCAATTTCCAACTAACTAATAACAGGAAAGCCAGTACCCTGCCCGCCAGTGAGAGGGAGTGGCCAGCTGGTATTGGCCAAGGTTTCCATAAGCCCCACATGGAAACTCACTAGTAGCAGCATCTGAACCACAAACATTAGATTTTCGAAGATAACATTCAAGGAAACATTAGACTTTTGAAGATGCCTTCCCTTCTGCCTTCACAAGGACTCTCCCAATTCCCTCTGTGCTGTGAGTCCTGGTACCCACTCCTGGTCCGGAAATGGAAGGGAAAGTGGGAGCAGGGTTACAAGAGTGGGTCTGTAGGTGCAAGTGGGGGTTAGCCTTATCAGGCCAAGATTCTCGTCTTTTAGTGGGTTTGCCAGAGGGATCCACAGTGGCCAAGATCCGGGGCTGAGGCTCTGTGAGCCTGCCCCAGCTCGTCTTCAAGATCCAAGATGCCAAACATGGGAGAACAGAGATCCTTATAGAGCTGCTATTAGAAAGACAGAGAGAGGAGCAATGAGGAAAGAAAAAGAAAAACACTTTCTGACTTGACTTGCTAGAGAAGCCTCATGGTCTCTGTCCTATAACCCTAGTTCTGCCTTCCAAGTCTCGCATGGGGATCTGTGTGGTAGAAATCTGTCACTTTTGAAAACTTAGCTTCAAGAGTGTGGAAAATGAGATTTCATCTTTCCATTCTCTAGTTTACAGAAAGTGATGCTGGTCAAACCAATCTGCAATATTTGCCATAGGCAGGGTTGCTCTGAGATTCAGAATTAGAAAGCCATCTCAAAGCCTCTTCAAAGGAAAGACTGTGAGCATTATCGCAATAATATTGTTTTTCCAATTTTATTTATTTAAATTTAGCTCCATACTAGGCTTTTGTCCTTAGTGTCAGATCCTTCTATTTAAATATCCAATACAAATATCCACTGATGTCTGCTAGACATTTCAAACTCGATATGAGCAAAGCTTCTTATGGCCTCTCCTAATTCTCTCTTCCATGATGGTTTCTTACCCCAAGACTGTACTACAACACTGTTAGTTACTGCAGCCAAAATCTCTAGAATAATTCTTTTCAACCCCATACAATGACTTGCAGACAATGTCTTAAGCATATTTCCTAGTGATGTTTTTATTTCCAGTACCACTGAAACCAATTGATATCTCTACATAAATTGACTTGTTCCCATAAATTTTTTTTTCCATATAAAATCTCTGTAAACTTTATTGTTTAACCACTTTTATTACAAACTAAACAGTTGCTTCTAGGGTACCTTTGAATAAGCTGCACAAGGGTCTTCATCTTCTAGCTCCTATCTTCCTCTGTATCCTGATGCCTTTTCACACTCTATCTTGTACTCTAAATAAATATTTATCATATAATTATTATGTGCCAGATTCAATAACTTTATGACTTTGGACATCTAAGTTAAATAAGATCCAGGTTTCACTTTGTCCAATATCAGAATAGTAATATTTATCTCACAATATTCAGAGTTTTGCTGTAAAAATTGAGTGTTCAAAATTTTTTTTAATTTTTTTAATATAAATTTATTTTAATTGGTGGTTAATTGCTTTACAATAGTGTATTGGTTTTGCCATACATCAACATGAATCCGCCACAGGTATACACGATAGTGTTCAGTTCAGCCACTCAGTCGTGTCCAACTCTTTGTGACCCCATGGACTGCAGCACGCCAGGCTTCTCTGTGCATCACCAACTCCCGGAGCTTACTCAAATTCATGTCCACTGAGTCGATGATGTCATCCTACCATCTCATCCTCTGTCGTCCCCTTCTCCCGCCTTCAATCTTTCCTAGCATCAGGATCTTTTGCAATGAGTCAGTTCTTCTCATGAGGTGGCCAAAGTATTGGAGTTTCAGCTTCAGTATCAGTTCTTCCAATGAATATTCAGGACTGATTTCCTTCTGGATTGACTGGTTTGATCTCTTTGCAGTCCAAGTGTTAATTTTGTTAAATAGTTGGATTTTCTTTCTAGGTGTTGTTTATCTTATTGACAGTGGATTGGGGAAGCTTATTTTTATTAAAATGGGCTTCCCCTGTGGCTCCGTGTTAAAGAATCTTCCTGCAATGCAGGAGACTCGGGAGACTCTGGGTTTGATCCCTGGAAGATCCCCTGGAAGAGGGTATGGCAACCCACTCCAGTAATCTTGCCTGGGAAATTTCATGGACAGAGAAGCGTGGTGGCTATGGTCCATATGGGGTCATAAAGAGTCAAAAAGAGTCTCATAAAGAGTCGTAAAGAGTCTCTTCCCGACTGAAGAGACTGAGCACACATGCATACATTCTTATTAAGACATAAATGTGTGACATAGTAATATATTCTATGAGCAGAATATGTTGAGTCTGATAAACAATTTGCAATAAGGTTTTAAGTTAATTAAAACACTATCATTTGTCTAATTTATGGTGTCCTTCTCAGAGGTTTAAGGTATAATTACATTTTTTTTTTTACTTTCCTTAGGATTTGTAACCTTGCAAAATATCTATATTCCAGCTCAGATTTTGGACTGAGATTCCAGCTCAGATTTTCTCAACAGCTGCGTTTCTCTTATTACATCAATATTTCATGTGGAAGCACACACACACACACACACACACACACATGGGTATACATTCACACATTTATATTAATGGTACTACTGTATTTGTACAGTCTCTCCCAGAAATGATAGTTCAGTCCAGCTTAGTAGTGAAACTTTTCTCTTTTCCAATTCTCTTTCTGATATCCACTGAACTAAGTACTGAGAAGAGTAGGAATGATCAGGCAGAAGAGGGGTGTGTGTGTGAACATCTGTGTCTCGCCAAATTCTAGTGTACCACTCATGCTTATATTTTATCTCTTTCAAATGTAGACCCTGGAATTCAAAAGGATGTCATCATGAATTAAATTAATCTCATTGCCCTCAAAATGTCTATTATTGGCATAATTTTCATTTTAAGAAATACTTTCACAGTTATAAAATTTCAAACACATTTTGAACACAGCTCATGGTTTCAACCTTATATAGATAACTGTTCTATTTTTTCCACATAATTTGATAAATATTTCTATGTTTTTCAAGTATGTAATGTTTCATCCATATCCAACTTAATACCAAACATGTTCTCTTGATTTCATATATAGTGCTCCTTTCTGCCAGAAAGGCTTTTCTTATCTTTTCCTCTTGCTTTTATGTTCTTCCTTTTCTTTTTGCCTTTGTATTTTCTCTGCCTCTTTCAATTCCCTAAATATTTCCCTGACTTCCTTGTCCTCTGCACCCTCTTGTATTACAAACTGTATCGCTTATCCATAGCGATAATTACCTTTGTAATATCACAAATTTTTGTTCAGTTGCTTAATGTCTGTCTCACTCAATTGTAATTCCAGCACTTAGCATATAAATTAATACACAAGAGGCTTTTGATACATGGTTTAGAATGAATGATTCCCAAGTTCCCAGAGTATGAAGTACGTGAATTTATAAGTCTAATTGAAACACACTTAATCAAATTAAATACATTAAAATTATCATCACTGTATATAAAACATAGAGATAGAAATATAAGAAAGCAGAAAGAAAGTTAAGGAAAGAAACTACCATGCATGGTGCTTCTTACTTTTCAGCATTCTAGTATAATTCTCACTACAAATCCACATCCTTTCTATTATTTTCCTTTTACAACTGAAAGACTTGCGATGCAGAGTTTAAGTGGTTATTTCAACTTCTTGCACCTAAAAAGCATATGTGGAATTACATCTGACCATCCTTAAAGACACTGCGCTTTCCGTCAGTCCCTGAGTACCATATAGTTTCATAACCTTGAGCACCCTCTTTGATCCTGTTCAGACCTGACTCCAGTCTCTCTTCTGAAGAATAAGTTATGTGGAAATTATGAGTTTAAACCTATTTTAGACTCATCTTTTTAATTGCGTTTTCTCTCCTTCGCCATAAGTACAGCTACAATTTAAATGCTTCGGCAATAGCCAATTACTGTACTAACAATGTGCCAGATGTTATCTCATTTGAATGGTGCCCACACACTGCAGGTGCAAAATGGAGGCCACAATTGAGCAAATTTGGACCTAAGCATCTCTGTGTTTTCATTTAATCTATATGCGTGGCCATGTAAATCATTTTCCTCTGATTTTTTTTCAGCTTTCTTTTTGCCCAGCAGACTTACTTTACATCATTTGAAAATCTTGAAAAGTGAGACTGTTATATTGCATCTTTTAGAATCATTAAAAAAATTCACACCTCTGACGTATCACTCGAATATCCTATCATGCCCAAACATATAAATCTTGTAACTTTGTGCAGCATCCACCAGTGGTGTTTCTATTGGTTGACAAACCTAGTGAGAAAGACAAGGAAAAACTCTAATATATTTGTAAAAATACTCATCTTATGATACATTCTATCTAGGTCACTACTTTCTAGGATCTGAGCAGCTTCTATACATCATTAACTTCAAAACACAGTCAATTGTATGACACGCTGTTATGGTAATTACCGTTAAGAAAGAACAATAGAAGAACACCGCCAATTAAAAGTTATCACAATATGTTTTTGTTTATTTTATACTTGTGGAAAGATATCTTTCAGACTCAATGAAAACTTTTGATTCATATATGACTCTTGGTATATACATTAAAAATAAAGTACAAGAGAAATAATGTGATTGTTATTCCTAAAACCTTTCATTCAGAATCTGGCTCTTTGGAATCACAGAATTGTCATTCTCTGTATTTTACCTAAAATAATATGCCCTGTGGTGACACCAAGAATATTGATGATACAATGATGTGCAATTCCTTTAAAATATCCTCTGTTTTTGTCTCCAAATAGTTTTTGCTGTCCCTTACTTCTGTTATGCACACTAGATTTTGTTGTTCTACTGAATTTTCCAGAGAATTTCATGGCATATCTTTAAGCAATAATGAGAAACTGTATTTTTTTCTCAAATTGTTTTTAAATACTCTATTGATTATAAAAATGTTGGGGAAATGGTTATCCAGTCATGTCACCAGAAAAGAAAAAAAAAAAAAAAAAGCTTTCTCAACCCCAGGCAAACTTTCACTGCTTGATCTATGACAGTTTTAAAGGCTATTAATATTTCAAAGAACTTAAAATGTAAATAAATATATAGAGCTGCTTCTTAAAGAAGTAAAAGTGAATAGCCAATATTGGCTAACGTTATACCACAACTAGCATAATGGTTTTATTGAGTAAATGTTGTCATGTTTGTGCTACTTTAATACAAGTTTCACTGATTCAATGAATTGGCATACCATAGGGTTCCTCTCTGGAGTTTTTAGACTTAACCACAGTGTTCCTAGTTCTTTGCCATCTATGTCACTTTGTCTCCTATATGCCCTCCTCATTATGTCTTAATTTAATCTAAACAGTTGGAGAAATACCTCTGAAGTACTTCCCTGGGGCAGAAAGTGATATGTAGCTAACACTTTATGGGCACTTATCTATTATGAACAAGCCACTTCCATAGGGGATTCATATCTACTTTGGTATTTAAACCCAAGGAACAATTCAGGATTTATAATTGCTGTTTTAAAACTATAAACATAACAAGGATTGGTTTGATTATACAGTTTAACCTGGATAATCCAGAGTAGAATTTGCATGCTCTAATAGACATTCTAGGTATCTTTTTTATTTATTCTCCTCTTCTTATTTTAACCTCATATAAATTAGCCAACATGCATTCTGTGTTCCTCTTTTATTTTTTAAGATATTTTCTCCATTTAGAAACCGCTTTCTTTATCATCACTATTACCTCATTTATACTTATTGAAATGCAAATCACAGGATGTTTTATTTTGGATGTTAGATATATAGCCACCTTACCATGGTCTGATTATATGCTCATTCCAAACAAGTCTTGCTTGATAAAGTCTCTTGAGAATCTGATCAAGTTTCTTGATTACAGCTGAAATTTAAAGGTTTTTTGGAAATAGGCAATAAAGATGCAGGACCAATTAGAGATTGCAAATTTGGGACACTGTCTTAATATTTTCTTAAGGAAGTAAAGTGGTACCTAAGAAGCAGCAACTAGTAAAGCAGAGGTAAGGAAGGGAGGATTTGCTTTGAAGGACAGATTCAGAAATAATGCTGAGCTTGGCCATGATAATACAAGACTCACTTTGAGCTGTTAAGTTCTCTGTTCTGAAGGGAAAATAGCATTAGAATATATGCACCCATACCTCATGTAGTTGATTTGATAGAATTTAAAATGCTGGCTTAAAGCTCAGCACTCAGAAAACTAAGATCATGGCATCCGGTCCCATCACTTCATGGCAAATAGATGGGGAAACAGTGGAAACAATTTCAGACTTTATTTTTTAGGGGCTCCAAAATCACTGCAGATGGTGATTGCAGCCATGAAACTAAAAGACGCGTACTCCTTGGAAGGAAAGCTATGACCTACCTAGACAGCATATTAAAAAGCAGAGACCTTACTTTGCCAACAAAGGTCCATCTAGTCAAGGCTATGGTTTTTCCAGTGGTCATTTATGGATGTGAGAGTTGGACTATAAAGAAAGCTGAGTGCAGAAGAATTGATGTTTTTGAACTATGGTTTTGGAGAAGACTCTTGGAGTCCCTTGGACTGCAAGGAGATCCAACCAGTCAATCCTAAAGGAGATCAGACCTCGGTGTTCATTGGAAGGACTGATGTTGAAGCTGAAACTTTATTCCTTTGGCCACCTGATGCAAACAGCTGACTCATTGGAAAAGACCCTGATGCTGGGAAAGATTGAGGGCAGGAGGAGAAGGGGATGACAGAGGATGAGATGGTTGGATGGCATCACCGACTCAATGGACATGGGTTTGGGTAGACTCCGGGAGTTGGTGATGGACAGGGAGGACTGGCGTGCTGTGGTTCATGGGGTCACAAAGAATCGGACACGACTGAATCACTGAACTGAACTGAACTGAAAATGTAGGATAAAGAAGATTATGTGCCCAAGTGTACCAGGTTTATTATATTTCCAGAAATGTGTGGAAAAGATATTTATTCAAAATCTACAATTTTATACATCAGAGATTAGTCAATTTGTTTTAAGTTAAGCAAGAAAGTTCACCTTATCTAATCAGGAAGAGATGTGACTTAGGTCTCCATAACTCTTTGTCTGAAAGATTTACTGAGTTTTCTCTCTGTGTACACACACACACACGCACACATATGCAGAGGAATGGAGGATGGAATATTACTCAGTTAGCATCCTCTCCGTAAAGCCAGCAGGTTCAATTTCCTTCAGTTTACTGTAATGTCTAGGATTGCTGCTGCTGATTTGCTTCAGTCGTGTCTGACTCTGTGCGACCCCATAGACAGCAGCCCACCAGGCTTCCCCGTCCCTGGGATTCTCCAGGCAAGAACACTGGAGTGGGTTGTCATTTCCTTCTCCAATGCATGAAAGTGAAAAGTGAAAGTGAAGTCATTCAGTCGTGTCTGACTCTTCACGACCCCATGGAATGCAGCCTACCAGGCTCCTCCGTTCATGGGCTTTTCCAGGCAAGAGTACTGGAGTGGGGTGCCGTTGCCTTCTCCAATGTCTAGGGCATATTTTCCTAATAGAGTAGCTGGGAATGTTGTTGTACCCAAGTCTTAGATGATTTAAAACTTTGTCATTTTAGCTACCAAAGATAAATGATCTGAGCTAAAATAAAACTGAGCAAGGACTCCATAAAGTAGTTTTTAAACACAATACCTGCTAGCTACTGTTACATCATTAACTGCTTTTTCTAACAGCTGCAAGATGAAAAAAAATCTAGTTAAATGAGGGGTTTCAGTGCTTAAGGTTTTCTTGCATACAAATAATGACACAATAAGAATACACAAATTAGCCCAGCAAATAGAAAACTTCAATTATTTTCTGCCTCATTGGAAAATAGAAGTATCAAAGAAGGTCCCTGGGGATCACAATGTGCATTGATATTATTCACTATATTCATTAAGCAGTCAGTGGAAAATATAAACGAGTACACATCCAATTCTGCAATAAGAAAATGCTAGAAACTAGAGATAATAAATCAGATTGATCAAAAATACAGATGGATTTGGACAGCTGGGGAAATTATTCAGATGAGGAGATGAATTTTAATGGAAAGAATAGCTCAATAATGCATTTGAAGAAGAATACATAGTAGAAAAATACAAACTAATAAAAAGTTAAGATACATAAGACGTAATTATGGAGAAACCTATCTTAGTGTATTTGTTGATTAACTGAAAAGTTTATTGTCACATCAATGAGAAATAAATATATCCTAAATCCTCTAAGTTAAACAATTGGAAAAGAAGAGAAAAATTATAATGCCACTTAGCTAGACAATAAAATTCTGTTTGTAAGCTTAATGGAGTTTTATTTTTAAGTTAGACACTTTCACAGCAAAGTAGCAGTTGTACTAAGAGTTGGCAATTTTAACTAGCATGGAGATAGCTGTTTGAATAGTTTTGTGTTTAAAGTACTGAATTCCCTGCATATACCCAATCTTGTAGATTCATTTCAAATCTATCCTCAAAGTTTTCCAACTTATCACAGTCTTGTGACATTTCTCCAAAGTCTCAATCTAAAATCAACGTGTCAACTCTTCCTTTGCTCTTAAGATGCAATGAAACATCAAACTAAAGATTCACAGCTGACTGTTTTGAATAAATGAAACAGAATTCCAATTTCCCAGATATATAACACACTCTTACTGTAAATTAAGCTATGTTATTTCTAATTATATAAATGTTTGCATTTGCTATCATAAGATATAAGAAACTATCATTAGAACATACTCAGTATCAATTTGTCTCCAAGGAGACAAATAATAACCAATATAATTACTAGATGGTTTACCCTGAATTGTTGCAAGAGTGTGTTTGCTATGACCAGTGCGTTCTCTTGGCAAAACTCTATTAGCCTCTGCCCTGCTTCATTCCGTATTCCAAGGCCAAATTTGCCTGTTACCCCAGGTGTTTCTTGACTTCCTACTTTTGCATTCCAGTCCCCTATAATGAAAAGGACATCTTTTTTGGGTGTTAGTTCTAAAAGGTCTTGTAGGCCTTCTGAGAACCATTCAACTTCAGCTTCTTCAGCTTTACTGGTTGGGGCATAGACTTGGATTACCGTGATATTGAATGGTTTGCATTGGAAACGAACAGAGATCATTCTGTCATTTTTGTGACTGCATCCAAGTACTGCATTTCAGACTCTTTTGTTGACCGTGACGGCTGCTCCATTTCTTCTGAGAGATTCCTGCCCACAGTAGTAGATATAATGGTCATCTGAGTTAAATTCACCCATTCCAGTCCATTTGAGTTCGCTGATTCCTAGAATGTCGACATTCACTTTTGCCATCTCCTGTTTGACCACTTCAAATTTGCCTTGATTTATGGACCTAACATTTCAGGTTCCTTTGCAATATTGTTCTTTACAGCATCGGACCTTGCTTATATCACCAGTCACATCCACAACTGGGTATTGTTTTTGCTTTGGCTCCATCCCTTCATTCTTTCTGGAGTTATTTCTCCACTGATCTCCAGTAGCATATTGGGCACCCACTGACCCAGGGAGTTCATCTTTCAGTATCCTATCATTTTGCCTTTTCATACTGTTCATGGGGTTCTCAAGGCAAGAATACTGAAGAGGTTTGCCATTCCCTTCTCCAGTGGACCACATTCTGTCAGACCTCTCCACCATGACCCGTCCATCTTGGGTGGCCCCACATGGCATGGCTTAGTTTCATTGAGTTAGACAAGGCTGTGGTCCATGTGATCAAACTGGCTAGTTTTCTGTGATTATGGTTTCAGTGTGTCTGCCTCCTGATGCCCTCTCGCAACACCTACCGTCTTACTAGGGTTTCTCTTACCTTAGACATGGGGTATCTCTTCACGGCTGCTCCAGCAAAGCAAAGCCATTGCTCCTTAAATTTGACGAGTTCTCCTCTCCTGACCTTGAATGTGGAGTAGCTCCTCTCGGCCCTCCTGTGTCAGGCAGCCGCTCCTTGCACGTGGGGTTGCTCCTCTGGGCCTCTGCCCCTGACCTCGGGTGTGGGGTAGCTCCTTTTGGCCATGCTTCTTCGCGGTCCATCGCAGCCAGCACGCTTCTGTGCATCCTCTTCCAACAACACAAGAGAAGACTCTACACATGGACATCACCAGATGGTCAACACCGAAATCAGACTGATTATATTCTTTGCAGCTAAAGATGGAGAAGCTCTATACAGTCAGCAAAAACAAGACCAGGAGCTGACTGTGGCTCAGATCATGAACTCCTTATTGCCAAATTCAGACTTAAATTGAAGAAAGTGGGGAAAACCACTAGACCACTCAGATATGACCTAAATCAAATCCCTTATGATTATACAGTGGAAGTGAGAAATGGATTTAAGGGACTAGATCTGATAGACAGAGTTCCTGATGAACTATGGAATGAGGTTCATGACATTGTACAGGAGACAGGGATCAAGACCATCCCCATGGAAAAGAAATGCCAAAAAGTAAAATGGCTGTCTTAGGAGACCTTAAAAATAGTTTTGAAAGAAGAAGCAAAAAGCAAAGGAGAAAAGGAAAGATATAAGCATCTGAATGCAGAGTTCCAAAGAATAGCAAGCAGAGACAAGAAAGCCTTCCTCAGCAATCAGTGCAAAGAAATAGAGGAAAACAACAGAATGGGAAAGACTAGAGATCTCTTCAAGAAAATTAGAGATACCAAGGGAACATTTCATGCAAAGATGGGCTCGATAAAGGACAGAAATGGTATGAACCTAACAGAAGCAGAAGAGATTAAGAAGTGGCAAGAATACACAGAAGAACTGTACAAAAAAGATTTTCACGACCCAGATAATCATGATGGTGTGATCACTGACCCAGAGCCAGACATTCTGGAACGTGAAGTCAAGTGGACCTTAGAAAGCATCACTATGAACAAAGCTAGTGGAGGTGATTGAATTCCAGTGGAGCTATTCAAATCCTGAAAGATGATGCTGTGAAAGTGCTGCACTCAGTATGCCAGCACATTTTGAAAACTCAGCAGTGGCCACAGGTGGAAAAGGTCAGTTTTCATTCCAATCTCAAAGAAAGACAATGCTCAAACTACTGCACAATTGCACTCATCTCACATGCTAGGAAAGTAATGTTCAAATTTCTCCAAGCCAGGCTTCAGCAGTACATGAACCATGAACTTCCAGATGTTCAAGCTGGTTTTAGAAAAGGCAGAGGAACCAGAGATCAAATTGCCAACATCTGCTGGATCATCAAAAAAGCAAGAGAGTTCCAGAAAAACATCCATTTCTGCTTTATTGACTATGCCAAAGCCTTTGACTGTGTGGATCACAATAAACTGTGGAACATTCTGAAAGAGATGGGAATACCAGACCACCTGACCTGCCTCTTGAGAAATCTGTATGCAGGTCAGGAAGCAACAGTTAGAACTGGACATGGAAAAGACTGATTCCAAATAGAAAAAAAGAGCACGTGAAGGCTGTATATTGTCACCCTGCTTATTTAACTTATATGCAGAGGCATCATGAGAAACACTGGGATGGAAGAAGCACAAAGTGGAATCTAGATTGCTGGGAGAAATATCAATAACCTCAGATATGCAGATGACACCATCCTTATGGCAGAAAGTGAAGAGGAACTAAAAAGCCTCTTGATGAAAGTGATAGAGGAGAGTAAAAAAGTTGGCTTAAAGCTCAACATTCAGAAAACTAAGATCATGGCATCCGGTCCCATCACTTCATGGAAAATAGATTGGGAAGCAGTAGAAACAGTAACCGGCTTTATTTTTTTGGGCTCCAAAATCACTGCAGATGGTGACTGCAGCCATGAAATTAAAAGATGCTTACTCCTTGGAAGGAAAGTTATGACCAACCTAGGTAGCATATAAAAAGCAGAGACATACTTTGCCAACAAAGGTCTGTCTAGTCAAGGCTATTGTTTTTCCAGTGGTCGTGTATGGATGTGAGAGTTGGACTATGAAGAAAGCTGAGCGCTGAAGAATTGATGCTTTTGAACTGTGGTGTTGGAGAAGACTCTTGAGAGTCCCTTGGACTGCAAGGAGATCCAACCAGTCCATTCTGAAGGAAGTCGGTCCTGGGTGTTCATTGCAAGGACTGATGCTAAAGCTGAAACTCCAATACTTTGGCCACCTAGTGCGAAGAGTTGACTCATTGGAAAAGACTCTGATGCTGGGAGGGATTGGGAGCTGGAGGAGAAAGGGACGACAGAGGATGAGATGGCTGGATGGCATCACCGACTCGATGGGTATGAGTTTGAGTGAACTCCGGGAGTTGGTGATGGACAGGGAGGCCTGGTGTGCTGCGATTCACGGGGTCGTAAAGAGTCGGACATGACTGAGCGACTGAACTGAACTTACCCTGAATTTAAGAAGTTGATGAGATTATACATATTAATAAGGCCTACTGAGATGGTAGCCTCCATGTTAAATGTTTATGAAATTAGGAAAAATGTACTGGAGAATCTTGTGATGGCAGAATCTTCAGTTGAACACTTAGAAATGATGGTAGAATCTTTAGTTGAACACATAGAAAATATAAATTCTTGTCCCAATTCTGACCCATTTGCTCTGTGGTCTTGACAAGACTCTCCTTCTTTCTGGAACTGACTAAAGTCATGGTATTTAGAGTTAATGAAAATGTAGAAGCCCCGTATAAATGTATCATATCATTGTTGTTGTCGTTTAGTTGCTGAGTCATGTCTGACTCCTTGCGACCCCATGGACTGCACCATACCAGGCTTCCCTGTCCTTCATTAATAATATCATTAATATTAATTTCATTATTATTTATTTATATATAATGTTTCAAATAAAATAGAAATTCCTGTTCTATTGAGAATACTTAAATATAGTTTATGAGACTTAAAAAGTTTGATCTTCCAAACTCCTGAATATTAAAATTTTAATCATTTATTTCACATTGGCCCGCACATTTTTTCTTCCTTCCTCTTTTTCTTTATTTAAAACAAATAATTCTATTATTTTGAGTCTCTTTCTTTTATGGTCTTTCAGAATTTTTTTTTTTTTAACCATTCCTCCTATCCTAGATAGCTCGGTTTATCATCATCACCAATGGTAATGTTTTGAAACGTTTCCAATAAGTCATAATTACTATCACTTCTCATTTTATATGATAGACTATTCTGTCATTTGCCCAGAAAGGAGAAAAAAATTAGTATTCACTGTAGCTTCTTCACTTTTATAAATGGTGTTTCCTCCTGCACTGCTTTCTACTACAGTCTCAGAAGCGCTTGCTAATTCTTAAACCCTCTCTTGGGTGATTCTCTGAATTGGAAATTGTGACCTTGAGCCTGTACTGATAGATCACATCTGTGTGCTCTGCTTCCATGACTATGCTGAATTCCAGAAAAGAGCATCTCTGCTTTGCTCTTGGAGATTTATTTGTCTCAAGGGTCTTGGTTTCTCTTCTCTCATGGGAAACATTGCAAGTTTGTGCACACTCTGGGCACTGAATGCAAGAAGAAACATATGGCCAATAATATACTTCTGATGTATTCGCACAGGAAAACGAGTGGGAGAGGTCAAGTAGAGCATATAAATCAAGTAGCAACTTCAGGCAGATAATTTCATGATATAGCATGGTCAGAGAACATTATTTTGATTGAATCTCACATCTTAGGAATTACTATTAAAAGAAATCTTTGCCTGACAACTGGACTCATTTTAGATGATTATTGTTTATTGTACTATAATACTAACACTAATATTAATAAATCACACTTTGTGGGCTAATAAGGATTATCTAATTTAATAATAATAACTACCACCCAATGAAATACTCTGTTAAAATCATCCTAGCTCACAAGGGAAGAACGCAAGTCGCAAAGACTCCCAGATAGTAAGCACGAAAGCAAGGCTTAGAATATGTGTTTATCACTATTCACAGAACTCTGAGATCTTAAATACCATCTCCATGTATTGGGAAAATACTCCAGTCTGCAAAAGTATCAGTCCCTGTGTGCATTAATGAATCCAAAGGCGTAGAGGTATAAAGGATTCTTTATAGCCCTTATCCCACGCTGATCAGTTCTGAAACAAAAATCCTGGGACGCAGAATTTGGGAAATAAGGGAAGCTCTTCTACTCCTTGGGTTCATAGGTATACACTGAAGACCTTGATAAAGTTATTTGGGAAAATCTCTACACTGCTCACTCTGCCCTGGTAGCACACATTCAAGAAGGCATGTAATAAACTACGGACTGTTTAAAGGCTCAGTGTAATACAATGAAATGACAATCATCCTGAAAACCAAGGTCTTGCTGGACAAATACTGCACTTGGCTGCGACTCTTTCTGACTGCAGACCTCAGAGCTGTCACTGTATTCTGTTACCTCCACAGTTCATATTCAGTCTCCATTATTTGTGTTAGGGTTATACACCAGCTTCCTGTTAAAGAAAGCTGGCTTAATTAAAGAGGAAATATCACTAAGTATTAGGAAACCAAAGCAGATACATGGTACTCAGGTAAACCAAAGAGATAACCATAAATGAAAACATAGATAAAAAAGAGCAAGCATGTCTTATATGTGATGCATATCACATCAAGTAACTTCCTAGTAGTAGGTGAAATGTTAGGTGTTAATGCCCATATACCAGAGTGTTTTACCACTTTATCTTAAGATAAACCATTGACTTTATCCAAAAGTTAATTATTCTGTCATGCTTTGCTGTTTTGTTACTAACAACACCAGTGTTTTGGACTAGAGGTACTGTTTTTATTAGTGTACTTTATAATACAGTTTTGTTGTGGGTGACAGAAACCCAATTCAAATTGATGCAGCAAAAATGGAGTGTTTGGGTAGTATAACAGGAACGTCTAAGAGTGATGACAGCTTGGGATATGACTTGATATAAGTACTCAAATGATATATACAAGGAGAGTTCTCTAAAGGCAACTTCACCACTGCTTTGCTTTCATCTTTGTTGACTTTATTTTTAGGCAGCTATCCTCAATCACAAGTAATGCTAAGTGATAACTAGTGACACCAAAACAATATTGTATCAGTTTAGACATTTTGGGGGGAGAAAACAAATTAATTCTTTTTCCTATTGACATAAAAATCCTCACTTAAGTATCTGCCTAGTCCAGCTGAGGTAATGAGTTTAACTTAAGAGATTGAAGTGCTCTAAATGGGTATATCTGTGTCACATGTATTGCTAAAGTTCAAGATTGAGTCAGCTCACCTCAAATCATAGGGATTGAGACTGAGAAAAGTTATCTTCCAAAAAAAAGGCAAGGTACTTTTACCAAAGGAAAGGGAAATGATTGTTGGGTAGGCCAAATAACAGATCTTCAGTATAAATGGCACCCACGGAAGACAATGAAGATTAACACAGACTCTAAGAATAATAATGCATTCTCAGAGTTTAGAGAGTCCTTGAACATGATCACTCTCTTTGTTCAATATTTGGGCAGGATTTATTGGCAAGCACTGTGTCAATGATGTTTTCAATTAGCAAAATGGAGCTTAAATTATCAAGATCCTGGTCCAAAATGCATGAACTGGTATTATAGCCATGCTTACTAGGTCTGCTCTCAAATGAGGCCAATATATTTTCCAGCCAAAAGAAAGACTGGACCACAGAAACTTAGCCTATAGAAATCTAGAAGAGCTGTTGATTGCTTAAAATAAACAGAAATAGGAATGGTCAGCTGGCAGGGAGGAATCCAACATAGGCTAATAACATTTTGAGAAAAAAAAATCTCCACAGATCTATAATACAGAGACTAATAGACAAGAGAGAAAGCTTAACTGCAAATGCATGCCATTAAAGCTGCAACCTCATCCTCAAAGCAGAAGGCAGCTTTCTTAATTGATTGCCTCAGAACAGATACAGACCTTTTCAACCTGATTCCCCATTATCACTGCCAGTTTCAAATGTTAAAGTATAGTAAGTTTGTATATTTTTATACCATATAAGTATAAATAACATACTAATACTCAACATCATTGCTTGTCAAGGGTAGCCATGAATTTATACAATATAGTAATTCTGTCTGAAAAACTGCCAAACACACAAACAAAAATCTGTCAATGAAAATGTCATCCCTAAATCCAAATAATCAAAAGAGAGACTCTGTAATTAAATCCCAGTTAAATTTGAGGCTACTTGAAAAAAGGTTATTTAAACGTTTAGAACAAGTGCATTGCCTTGTCTGCTTGAAGATGGAAAAATGGAAAGTTCAAAAGGTATATTACTTTTATTCATATAACTTATATTAGCAAGCTCCTATGAATATGTGCTGTATCTGGTTTTGTCTCATTACAGTTTACCAAAATGTATGAATGTATGTGTGTGTGTCTGCGTGTGTTCATTTATGTATGGCAACCCCCTCAATGGCACAGGTGTTTATTTTGACGCTTAGGGACATGCTATAAAAAGAGCAATGCTTATGGTCTAATTCAAATGCAGTAAGAGGGAAAGGAGTAAGTGCATGCACTTTCATTTAACAGGTTCAGCTAGCTTATTTGTGCATCTAACATAATCTTTTAAAAATTACCATATGCGAAATATAACAGATTGTAAATGGTTGCTCATATTAACTTAGCTAAGTACTTGTAATGTGCCTAAGAATTATTTAACAGAACAAAATTGCAAAACAGCATGATACCTCCAGAGTTTGGAGGACTGTTACTGACTAAATCATATTTAGCAATTGAAAGGCTAAAATAGAGAATATTTAATCAGTAAATACTTTTCAAATACATGCATATATTTTTTTAATTTTATTTTATTTTCAAACATTACATAATTGTATTAGTTTTGCCAAATATCAAAATGCATATATATAAATATATACTTTTTTTTTACATATTGAAAGTATGTATGAAATTGGAAAAAGAAAATCTAATTCTTCCTCCTAGCACTGGTGGCTCAGTGGTAAAGAATCCACCTGCCAAGGCAGGAGACATGGATTTGATCCCTGAGTCAGGAAGATTCCCTGGAGAAGGAAATGGCAACCCATTCCAGTATCCTTGCCTGGAAAATCTCAGGGACAGAGGATCCCTGGCTACAGTCCATGGGATCGCAAAAGAGTCAGACACAACTTAGAGACTAAAAACAACAATTTCATTTTATTAATCTTAGTTTGAAACAGATCCAAAATATACTAAGGAAAAAGGAGAAAAGCATTTGACTTTTGGTGAGAGAGAAAATGTTTTTCTAGAATTCCAAAAGTTTGTCTTTAAATGTTAAGAGACAATTTTAAAAGACTGAGAAATGCAATTAAGGGAAAATTCACCATGATGATCTTCCAGGCCAAAAGGAAATACAGATCATCCAGGTTAGTGGTTTCCCATGTATTGTTCAGCAACATCAAGATAACCTGGAAACTTATTAAAAATTCAAGTTATCGGGCTCCATCCAGGACCTACTGAATCAGAAATTCTGGGAGTAGAGAGCTTTAATCTATGCATTAAAATCCCCCTAGGTGATTCTGATGCAACCTTGAATATCACTCTTTCAGGTTAAAAGAGATTTGATAGGAATTATTTGGAGATAGTTGTTTGAAAAGTAGAGGCCAAAATGCTGGATAGCTCAGAGTATGGCCAATACAACTAACAGGAGGGTACAGAAGAATCTCCAGATATGGCCGTCAGCCTCCCTTCTGAGCATAGCACACATAAAGAATGTGAACCTTTAATCCACGTTCTGCCCAGCATGAAGTCAAACCTGACAGCAGCTGCACAGTCCTGGACAGTGCGGAGAAGAGATGAAGTCTGTCTATTTGCAAATGGAGTCAAAAATGTTGTTGTTGTTCAGACAAAAGGACATGTCCAACTCTTTGCAGCTCCATGGACTACAGTAAGCCAGGATTCCCTGTCCATCACCATCTCCAAGAGCTTGCTGAAACTCATATCTATTGAGTTGATGATGCCATCCAGACATTCCATCCTCTGCCTCCCTCTTCTTTGCCAGCCTTCAACCTTTCCCAGCATCAGGATCTTTTCCAATGAGTCAGCCCTTCCCATCAGGTGGCCAAAGTATTAGAGCTTCAGCTTTAGCATCAGTCCTTTCAATGAATATTCAGGACTGATTTCCTTTAGGATTGACTGGTTTGATCTCCTTTCAGTCCAAGGGACTCTCAAGAGTCTTCTCTAGCAATACAGTTTGAAAGCATCAATTCTTCAGCACTCAGCCTTCTTTATGGTCAAACTATCACATCTGTACATGACTATGGGAAAATCCATAGCTTTGACTATACAGACCTTTGTCTGCAAAGTACTGTCTCTGCTTTTTAATACACGATCCAGGAACATCATAGCTTTTCTATCAAGTAACAAACATCTTTTAATGTCATGGCTGCAGTCACTGTGGTGATTTTGGAAACCAAGAAAATAAAGTCTGTCACTGTTTCCATTGTTTTCCCATTTATTTTCCATGAACAATGGAACTGGATGCCATGATCTTAGTTTTTTTTAATGTTGACTTTCAAGCCAGCTTTTCCCACTCTCCTCTTTCACCTTCATCAAGAGAGGCTATTTAGTTCCTCTTTGCTTTCTGCCACAAGGATGGTGTCATCTGCATATTTGAGGTTATTGCTGTTTCTCCCAGCAATCTTTATTCCAGCTTGTGCTTCATCCAGCCCAGCATTTCGCATGATGGGAATACCAGACCACCTGATCTTCCTCTTGAGAAATCTGTATGCAGGTCAGGAAGCAACAGTTAGAACTGGACATGGAACAACAGACTGGTTCCAAATAGGATAAGGAGTACGTCAAGGCTGTATATTGTCACCCTGCTTACATAACTTCTATGCAGAGTACATCATGAGAAACACTGGGATGGAAGAAGCACAAGCTGGAATCAAGTTTGCTGGGAGAAATATCAATAACCTCAGATATGCAGATGACACCACCCTTATGGCAGAAAGTGAAGAGGAACTAAAAAGCCTCTTGATGAAAGTGAAAAAGGAGAGTGAAAAAGTTGGCTTAAAGCTCAACATTCAGAAAACGAAGATCATGTCATCTGGTCCCATCACTTCATGGGAAATAGATGTGGAAGCAGTGGAAACAGTGGCAGACTTTATTTTGGGGGGCTCCAAAATCACTGCAGATGATGACTGCAGCCATGAAATTAAAAGACACTTACTCCTTGGAAGGAAAGTTATGACCAACCTAGATAGCATATTGAAAAACAGAGACATTACTTTGCCAACAAAGGTCCATCTAGTCAAGGCTATGATTTTTCCAGTGGTCATGTATGGATGTGAGAGTTGGACTGTGAAGAAAGCTGAGCACCGAAGAATTGATGCTTTTGAGCTGTCAAGAGTCTATCAAGAGTCCCTTGGACTGCAAGGAGATCCAACCAGTCCATTCTAAAGGAGATCAGCCCTGGGATTTCTTTGGAGGGAATGATGCTAAAGCTGAAACTCCAGTACTTTGGCCACCTCATGCGAAGAGTTGACTCATTGGAAAAGACTCTGATGCTGGCAGGGATTGGAGGCAGGAGGAGAAGGGGATGACAGAGGATGAGATGGCTGGATGGCATCACTGACTTAATGGACATGAGTCTGGGTGAACTCCGGGAGATGGTGATGGACAGGGAGGACTGGTGTGCTGCGATTCATGGAGTCGCAAAGAGTCGGGCATGACTGAGTGACTGAACTGAGCTGAACTGAACTGAACTCTGCATATAAGTTAAGTAAGCAGCATGACAATATACAACCCTGAAGTACTCCTTTCCCAATTTGGAACCAGTCTGTTGTTCCATTTCTGGCTCCAGTTGTTCCTTCTTGACCTGCATAGAGGTTTCAAAGGAGGCAGGTAAGGTGAACTGGTAGTCCCATCTCTTTAAGAATTTCAACAGTTTGTTTTGATCCACTCAGTCAAAGGCTTTAGCACAATCAATGAAGCAGAAGTACATGTTTCTCTGAAATTTTATTGCTTTTTCTATGATCTAATAGATGTTGGAAATTTGATCTCTGGTTCCTCTGCCATTTCAGAATCCAGCTTGAACACCTGGAACTTCTCAGTTCATGTACTGTTGAAGCCTGGCTTGGAGAATTTTGAGCTATTTTGCTAGTCCGTGAGATGAGTGCAGTTGTGTGGTAGATTGAACATTCTTTGGTATTGCCTTTCTTTGGAATTGGAATGAAAACTGACCTTTTCCAGTCCTGTTGTCACTGCTGAGTTTTCCAAATTTGCTGGCATATTGAGCATGGCACTTTCACAGCATCATCTTTTAAGATTTGAAATAGCTCAGCTGAATACCATTACCTCCTTTTTTTTTTTTGTTCGTAGTGATGCTTCCTAAGGTCTACTTGACTTCACCTTGCAGGATGTCTGGCTCTAGGTGAGTGACCACACCATTGTGGTTATCTGGGTCATTAAGATTTTTTTTGTATAGTTCTTCTGTGTATTCTTGCCACCTCTTCTTAATATTTTCCGCTTCTGTTAGGTCCATACCATTTCTGTCCTTTATTGTGCCCAACTTTGCATGAAATGTTCCCTTGGTATCTCTAATCATCTTGAAGAGATCTCTAGTATTTCACATTTTATTGTTTTTTTCTATTTCTTTGCATTCTTCACTTAGGAAGGCTTTATCTCTCCTTGCTATTCTTTGGAACTCTGCATTCAGATGGGTATGTCTTTCCTATTCTCCTTTGCCTTTCCCTTCTCTTCTTTTCTCAGCTATTTTTAAGCCTTTCTCAGACAACCATGTTGCCTTTTTGCCTTTCTTTTTCTTGGGGATGGTCTTGATCACTGCCTCATGTACAATGTAATGAACCACCATCCATAGTTCTTCAGGCACTCTGTTGATCAGATCCAATCCCTTGAATCTATTTGTCACTTCCACTGTATGATTGTAAAAGACTTGATTTATGTCATACCTGAATGGTGTAGTGGTTTTCCCTACTTTCTTCAATTTAAGTCTGAATTTTGCAGTAAGCAGTTCATGATCTGAGCCACAATCATCTCCTGGTCTTGTTTTTGCAGACTGTATAGTGCTTCTCCATCTTTGACTGCAAAGAATATAATCAATCTGATTTTTGTATTGACTATCTGCTGATGCCCATGTGTAGAGTTGTCTGTCGTGTTATTGGAAGAGTGTGTTTGCTATGATCAGTGCGTTCTCTTAGCAGAATTTTGTTAGCCTTTGTCCTGCTTTATTTTGTACTCCAAGGCCAAAGTTGCCTGTTAGTCCAGATATCTCTTGACTTTCTACTTTTGAATTCCAGTCCCCTATGATGAAAAGGGCATGGACTTTAACTCTGTTGAATTACCAGTCCCATACCACAAGATGATCACTTTGGGGTTTTTTTTAATATGTTTGAAGCTGATAATGTGACATAGCAATGTAAGGTTATAAAATGGCCATTGAGGGCATTTCCAGTAAAAGTGAGAAGTGAAAGAGAAGACAAGAGGCCAGTATAGAACAGTCTTTTGGACTCTGTGGGAGAGGGAGAGGGTGGGATGATTTGGGAGAATGGCATTGAAACATGTATATCATATATGAAATGAGTCGCCAGTCCAGGTTCGATGCACGATACTGGATGCTTGGGGCTGGTGCACTGGGACGACCCAGAGGGATGGTATGGGGAGGGAAGAGGGAGGAGGGTTCAGGATGGGGAACACATGTATACCTGTGGTGAATTTATTTTGATATATGGCAATACCAATACAGTATTGTAAAGTTAAAAAATAAAATAAAAAATAATAATAAAAAAAGGGGGAGTTGTGCATGGGGATTGAAACATCGGTTGCCTTCCACAGATTTATGCCACCCTCTTGTAGTAATGATCATCCTAAATGCCACCAGGCTACTGTCAAATCAACCAGAGGTCCCTCATCCCACCTGCCCATCATGGTTAACCCAGTAGGGCACAGCAAGTTTCCAGGCAGGGAGCCCTTTGCAACAGAAACACAACTCAGAACGAGAGCACAAAATGAGAGGTTTTAGGACAGCAATCTAACATGCAACAATTCCCAGGAAACATTTATCTCTGCAAGCTAGAAAGAATTTTGGTTCTTATTTGTTTTCACCTAGCAAAGACATCTTGTTGGCACTAGGAGCTCCAGAAAATGTCTGCCAAGACCCTGTCAGTCTTGGCCAGTTTTCAACAACATGCTATGCAGTGCATTAAACTTTATGCTACAAGAAAGCAACCTGTGAATACCTCAATCCCTGTGCTACAGACCCAGCTAAAATGTAAATCTTTCCTGATTGGCGAAAAGATGGGCTAGGGGTGATTTAATGCTTCAGTCCTACAAGTGATGCGATCACTGTTAAGAAGCTACTGCTTTGCTCACTTAGCTTGAAGAAAACAGGCTTAGGTACACTTTTCTCTTTCTTCCTTCTAAAAATGCATTTATTCATATATTTATTTGGGGGTTTTATTCTGGTGGCCATTGCCAAACAGGCTGAAGATTATGTTCACTTGTTAATGCTTTTTACTTTATATCAATCCTGCCTTTTCTTGAGCTTCTTTTCAGTTTACTCTTATTTTCTGGGTGCCCCAAACAAGCCAGAAAATGGAGAGAATAACAAAACAAAACAAAACAAAAAAAAGCACAACATTGTTCACAAGTATGCTTCTATTGACATCAGAAACATTAAAAATAATAATAAAATATTTTTAAATGTCTAAACATAGATTTGAAAATAAGCCTTATGCTCACCCAAAGAAGTCATCATGTACTTGCATTTCTGATGCTGAGTACACATAGAAACGCTTGAGCTTCCTATCCTTTAATCATGAGTATGGAGAACAATTGAAAGAAGTGGCTTTGAACAACTATTTCTACAACACAGTAAGAAATAGGCCAGAACCTCAGAGAAAAATAGCCAAAGGTAGAAGATTTGCCACCTTCTCACTAGCTTCTTTGTCATTTCAGAGAAAAAAATAAAACATCTTTTCATAATAAGAATATTGCCCTTTGGTGCTAAATAAATATGCTATTAATCTAAATGCATTTCACACTCTGCCTCTCCCTTTTTGAACTGAATATTCCTTTCAGAATAGGGGATTTGTATGATTATGGAGCATCAGGACTGAATTCTGGAGCACAGTCAAGACTTGTGATAAACAGAAAAGGAGATGGAATGTCTAAAAATTATGACAATAGGATCCTATTGTTATATTGTCTAAAACATGATTCCAATTAACAGAAAAAAAAATAAAGATTTCCTTTGAAGAAATGAAGCCAAATTATCCCAGCTAGTACATTATCATTTCCCTGTGATCATTTTTTAAATTTTGCTTCAAATAGTAAAGAAAAAATACATCTTTTCAGGTTAGTTTATGTAATAAAAATAACATTGGCAAGTGGGCACAATCAATTTGCATTATATGCAGAGTAGCTCAGTTTTAATGAATGGCTTTATACAAATGAATAGACAAGTAGCGCATTATTTCGTATAATGTAATCAATGGATTGGAGGGTTGCTTGTTAATGAGCTTGCCTGGCCTGGATATTCTAGTGTAAGGAAATCTTTAATGGTGACCAAAGGTAGAGAACTAATTATTTCTAGATCTAAAAGATGATTAAATTTCCCTGTATCTGAAGACTGTCAGGAAGAGAAAAGGCTCATTAGTTCAGCATAACTACCTGATTATCCCCACACAGTAAAATCTTATTTTTTATGCAAAAACGGGTTGCATTTTGCAAAAGCATTGTTGCATGGAAAATGTATTAAAATAACTCTGTGATACGTGCCTAATGTTTTTGTACTGTTGAGGCATTTGAAAGGCAGTATTATGCATACAGATGTGCTACAGATCAGTAAAGACCAAGAGCTTTCAGGTTGCAAAGTCAACAGATTGATACAAAAAACCAAAAGAGACTAGCAGCATCTTATTCAGAATAGGTTTCAGGAGTAGAATCAACACTCTACCATATCCAACACTCTGTCTAGCATTATAGATTACAAATTTTCTTAGTGAATGCTTTATTTTAAAATTAATATGTATGAAATAATTTACCAAATATTTTTCAAGAAGAATGTTATATAAGAAAAGTTTAGCATCTATTCTGTACCAACTTGTGAAGAGGCAATGAAAATAAGTAAAAATGTATGCTTTGGCAGACTGATTTAATAGGGGGCGGTCTCAGCAAAAGTATGTAGAAATAAGACATTGAAAATATTATTGAACTAGTTTGACAGATTTTTTTTTCCTTAAAAGGAACATTTTAGTTGTGAAGTTTGGGTAACAGAGCAACATTTAAAGTTTAAGGATATTCTGTATTTCTTGATATAGAATATGTGACCCACAATTTGAAATGTCTGAGATGAACATTTTAATAGGTAACTCCCTCTGAGGTAGATGCTGTAAACTTTGCAAAATCAAAATAGTCTTAGGCAGATGTAGAGAACCGACGGGGGACACAGATGGGGAAGCAGAGGTTGCAGTGAATTGAGAGAGTAGCATTGATATATATACACAAACCAGGTGTAAAATAAGGGCTTCCCGGCTCAAATGGTAAAGAATCTGCCTACATTGCAGGAGACCTGGGTTTGATCCCCAACAGATGGAGTGGTTAGCCACTCCAGTATTCTTGCCTGGAGAATGCCATGGACAGAGGACCCCGGTGGGCTATATAGTCCAAGGAGTCACAAAGAGTCGGACACAACAGAGCAATTAACAGTTTCACTTTTTCACATGTGTAGAGTAGATAGCTAGTGGGAAGCTACTACAAAGCACAGCGAGCAGAGCTCGGTGTTCCGTGATGACTTAGAGGAATGAGATGGGGTGGAGGGAGGGAGGCTTGAGTAGGAGGGAATATGTGTATACATAGAGCTGGTTTGGTTTGTTGTCCATCAGAAACTAGCACAAGGCAGTTCTATTTCCAGTTAATCCCATTGCTGGGCATACACACTGAGGAAACCAGAAGGGAAAGAGACACGTGTACCCCAATGTTCATCGCAGCATTGTTTATAATAGCCAGGACATGGAAGCAACCTAGATATCCATCAGCAGATGAATGGATAAGAAAGCGGTGGTACATATACACAATGGAGTATTACTCAGCCATTAAAAAGAATACATTTGAATCAGTTCTAATGAGGTGGATGAAACTGGAACCTATTATACAGAGTGAAGTAAGCCAGAAAGTAAAACACCAATACAGTATACTAATGCATATATATGGAATTCAGAAAGATGGTAACAATAACCCTGTGTACGAGACAGCAAAAGAGACACTGATGTATAGAACAGTCTTATGGACTCTATGGGAGAAGAAGAGGGTGGGAAGATTTGGGAGAATGGCATTGAAACATGTAAAATATCATGTATGAAACGAGATGCCAGTCCAGGTTCGATGCACGATACTGGATGCTTGGGGCTGGTGCACTGGGACAACCCAGAGGGATGGTATGGGGAGAGAGGAGGGAGGAGGGTTCAGGATGGGGAACACATGTATACCTGTGGCAGATTCATTTTGATATCTGGCAAAACTAATAACAATTATGTAAAGTTTAAAAATAAAATAAAATTTAAAAAAAAGAAACTAGCACAATATTGTAAAGCAATTATATGCCAATAAAAATAGTGAGGTTCAATTTATTGTTAATAATGTTTAGTAAGAAAAAAAGAGTATTTTATGTATCATGTATTCTCAATAATAAAAGGAGGACCTACTAGTAGAAAGCTCTAAACATCCCTAATTAAATAATATAATTAATGACTACTGAAAGAAATGTATATGAAATAGGTCAAATATCCACAACATTGGATTTGGCTACTTCTCTTTTGCTAGACTTCTTGGCATTAAGTTCAACCCTGTCATTGCTTCTAGATCAAACATTCTCTTTTGCCAGCAAGAATTGAATTCATTACCAGATGATAGCAACAAGTTCTCGTTGCTACCAATCTGGCTCTAACCATAGAGGCCAAATTGAGAATTATGCTTTGCTCCTGTCACAAGTGATTGTCCCTGGTCTCCTGTGCCAGTGTTCTTATGTTGCCTATCTTAGAACTTCTCAAGCCTTCCAAGTCTGAACCCCTGCTTTTCTCTGTTGTCAGTCCCTGTCCTCTCACCTTCTAGAGTCTGCAGCTAATCCCCTAATATCTATCACCCTGCTACTTAAGGGTAATTTTGCATTTAACTTATCTATCTGGATCTCTGAACACTGACAGCTCTTAAATTGTTCATTGTCCTGCTCTGCTGGCCTAACAAGCAGTGGTATGCTCATCTTCCTCTTGGAAAGTCCCTGACATAACACCACTTACCATACCTGTCTTTCGTCACATAGTCCCTAGATACCTTATTCTGCCTTTCAAACCAACCCAACCTTTTTATAGGAAAAAAAAGGAATAGGCTTTGTTTTAAAATAGCATTTGGATAACAATTTAAAGGCAGATTCATTCAACTCTGGAAAATTAAAATAAACAAACCAATAAAACAGTGAAAATATGAAAATATCTCTAAGACAATGTAGAATAAAATAGAATAGAAAGCTGTGGAAAATTGAAGACAATGATCTTGAAGTTTTATCCGACTGCAAAACTTTTCTGTAAGTCACAGATGACCTAATTTCTTGAAAGTCTGGGAAAACTCACGTGAATCTGATGCAATGGAGGGAGATGGGGAATTTGGTCATGAGTCCACTTCAGAATGTTTTCAAAATGCTATGAAAACTATTAATCACTTGCTTCTTGAAAAAAAAATACACAAATACATATTTACTCCAGTTTTTCTACACAACTTCAGGTCTCTTTTAAGAGTTAATTGAATCAAGTGTATAAACCAATGATTTTTAGCTGTTTGTCAGAATGCTACCACTCCTTATAGAGAATATCCTTTTACTCTTCTGTTGCACGTTCTTCTTTTGCTCTAATTTTGTTTAAAAAAATATAATCAAAGGTCATGTAAAGATTCTAATACCTTTTTTTTTTCTATCAAGCCTCTTTTAATGTGGAGAAATATATTAAGAGATCTTTCAAGTGTCCATTGACAGATGAATGGATAAAGAAGTTGTGGTACATACAAACAATGAAATATTACTCAGCCATAAAAAGGAACAAATTTAAGTCAGTTCTAACGAGGTGGATGAACCTAGAACCTGTTGTACAGAGTGAAGTGACTCAGAAAGAGGAAAACATATATATTAGTGCATATATATGGAATCTAGAGAAATGATACTGATTAACCTGTAGGCAGGGAAAGAATAGAGATGCAGACAGAGAACAGACTTGTGGACTAAGTGGGGAAAGGAGAGGCTGGACAAACAGAGAGTAGCATTGAAACATGTATATTACTATATGTAAAATAAATGGCTATGGGAAGTTGCTATACAGGGAGTCAACTGGTGCTCTGTGAAAATCTAGAGGTGTGGGATGGCATGAGGGGTGGAAAGGAAGTTCAAAAGGGAGAGGACATATGCATACTTATGGCTTATTCATGTATGTATGATGAATAATACATGTTCATGTATGTATGATGTATGACAGAAGCCAACACAACATTGTAAAGCAATTGTCCTCCGATTAAAAGCAAAAATAATAAAAAAAAGAAATTGGAAGAAACTGAAACATCATCATTAGAAGGAGTACTAAGTTACAAATAAATTTACTGACAATATGAATTTAAAATAATAAGGTATAATAACTAAAACAAAAAGTCCTATTAAAAATTAGCCAGGCAAAAGTCAGCAAACCAAATTTTGACTAGAACTTCATTTTATTTATATGAATTAAGAGTCGATAAATTTAGTGGCATAAATGGTGCAAAGATTTCTTATCTACATTTTGACAAATCACCGTCATGTTTTCCCAGACTGGCCAGACACACAGTCGTGTTAACTCTTTGTAATCTCATGGACTGTAGCCCGCCAGGCTCCTCTGTCCATGGGACCTTCTGCAAAGGATCTTCCCAACTCAGGGATTGAACCCAGGCCTCTTACATCTTTCCCGTTAGCGCCACCTGGGCAGCCCGCAGTACAAAAAGCACTGTATCTATTTCCTGCATTTCACTTTACCCCTCTCGCTTCACGCACACACATGCACCATAGCAGTGCATCTTACCATGAACATCTAACCAGAGGGCTGATATACATGCCAATCATTTTCAAACTAGAAGAACGGTTGGTGAGCACATGCCATACTTCCTGGATGCCAGGTTTTTTTTGTTTTATCTTTTTCCGGCAACCTCTACTGTATAATATGTGCCAAATAGCCTGAAGAGGTAGATACCGACGCTGGGAACTGAACCCACATCTCTTCTTGCATTAAAAAAAAAAATGTCACTAATGAGCTGCTGTTTGGGCTCTCAAAGAAGAACTGAATTTTTAAGATACCCTGAACACCTGAGTTAGAATTCCTCACATGTCTAGATCATGCTCCAGTCATTCAATAACACCCCTGCCACATTTACCCTTTTTGAAAATGCTCCTCAGATATGTGTTCACCTCTTTAGACAAACAGAAGAATAAGAAAACGTGCTTCTGAGTCCTATTTCCTGATGGAACTCAGGGTGAAGGATGCTTCTGTTATTTTTATCTTCATTTGTAAATGATCCCTGTAATATTAGCTTTTAGTTGAAGCATGGGACCGTGCAATGAGGACTGCTGCAGTGCAAGTCACGTGAAACAGAAGGCATTTTTACATGATTCTTGCAATTTTTTCATATTCACTAGAGACGTGAGACCCAATATCATTTATACATAGCCTTGAATTCCCTACACTCATTTTCTCTTTTATAGTGAAAAGCAGACCTATGTAATAAGAAACATTAAAGAGAATGCAGTTACTGCTAAATCAACTAGCTGTGGGATATTTTAGTGACTGCAGCAGACGGATGCCTGGTTTTTATTCTCCTCTTTACTAGTGACTTATTGTACAACCTTTATCCATGCAATTAACTTTTTTTTTCCTTGATTCACACCTAATTTAACTGTAATGACCATTATGAAAATCACAGCAACATGTATTTATTTTCTTCTCACTTGGCCTTTTGTGTTTCCAACAAATGTAAGGAAAATCTTTAGGGAGTTGTTTCCCTCTATGTCTTTCGGGATATTCAATCAAATGCTTTCCAGAGTTCTGAGGGATAGAAAAGACTATTTGATCTCCTCTCTGGGCACAGAGTAGATTAGCCCAGTCTATGAAAACTGCAAGTCATGGCACATTAGTCAACTGTATCAGTTTAGTAGATTAAAAGAAATTGGAAAAAAAAAGAAAACAATCTTATTTTCTCAAGTTTACATATTGCTTTTATTTATGGTTATAGACTGAAGTTTCAGATAGCTAGAAAATCTGCTCTTTGAGCTCTATATTTTGATATCTTATTAACATATTACACATTTTATTCATTTCCCCAGAAATTTACATTTGTTTACTAGGTCACAATAATTTTTCAGTGACAATTTTAAAGCTTTCTTCTTCTCTTTAATGTTCAAGTATATATTACTCTAGTCTTACCATGAGAAAACAATCAAACAAGCCTGAATTCTATAAAAATACTTGACCAGTAATCTTTAAAATGATCAGGGCTACCAAAACTAAAGAAAAGGAGAAACTGTGACTATCAAGAGGAGCCTAAGTAGACAGGACACTCACTGTACTGTATCATTCTAGATAAGATCCTGAGAAATAGTAAGGAGATGAGGGGAAAACTACAGAAATCTGAAAGGATGGTTTTCAGTTATATGGACTTCAGTTAATACCACGTTGATATCTGTTTATTAATTGTGACAATGTACCATACTAAAATACAATATTAATTTAAAAAAGAAACTGAGTGTGGAGTATATAGTAATTGCACCACCTCTGCCGTTTTTCTTTTAATAAATCTAAACCTAAAATAAAAATATTCAAGTATAGATGCTTCTAAGTTTAATGAAATACAGTGTAAGTCATCTAATTCTCTATTTTAATGTTTACAGAATTCAGCAAGATTTAGATCCAAATATCTTGAGACTTTTTAAAATATCTTTTAAATAAGTATTTTTAAATTTATACTGTCATATAGGGGATGATTAAGCTCCATACAATAACCAGTCTCATCTCTGAAACAAAAACAGGAAACAGAAAAAATATTGTAACAAATTCATACAAATTAAAAAACGGTCCGCTTTAAGAAAATGATTTCATCGTTTACTTTGTTTCTCAAAGCCATCAACTCATTTCATCCTTCACTAAGACATTTAATACTATTTTGCTTATTTTCAAGGCTCTGAGATCTTTCCTTGTATCTGACATTGTATTCATATCTGCTCCATCTTCAATGTCCTTTTTTTTTATTATTATTATTTTTGTTCAGTCAGTGAGTCATGCCCAGCTTTTTGTGACCCCATGGACTGTAGCCTGCCAGGGTCCTCTGTCCGTGGGATTTTCTAGGCAAGATTACTGGAGCTGGTTTGCCATTTCCTCCTCCAGAGGATCTTCCCAACCCAGGGGTCAAACCCTGGTCTCCTGCATTACAGGCAGATCCGTAATGCTGAGCCACTAGGAAGGCCCCTTGTTGTCCATTTGAACATCATTCTCAGCCCTCACAATCTTGTAATAACTGCTGTTTCTCTTAACCTCACTTTCTCATGTCCTCCCATTCATGCAACAACATAATAATTTTAAAGACAAGTACTACATTCATGAACACTTATTAAGTCTCTACTCTCTTGTGGTTTTCTTCTTTTTTTTTTTAATACTGGTGTAAGATTCACAATCCTTCAATTAAATTTTGATTACAATAAGATATATGTATTTCTAAAATCATGAAATGAGAAAAAATATATATCTTCTAGGAAGATACTCAGTGTACAAAAAATGGTGACAAATTTTATTTTTTAAATAATATTCTAAAGAAATAACATTAAGTTATTTTAAAATATTGAAAATCACAATATGGGACATTTTATTTTCACATATTTGTTGTGTATTTCACAAATAGGTAGTCTTCTCCCTATGGTAAGATTAATTGGCATAATAATCATGCCCCAATATTTTGTAAGCAAGATCATGTTTCTTTGGAAAGAGCTTTTCCATGCTGAAAAAAGTTTGGTTTTGTTTGTTTGTTTGTTTTTCTCATTCCATAGTCATTTTTATTTACTTATATCAATGATTGTTAGATGACTTGAAGATCTAGTGAGGAAAGGTTTTAAACTCCCAGTACTTAACTAGTATTATAAAGATTAGGGCCTTAGAAGTGAACAGATAGATAAGAGATTTATTACTCATATAGAAGCTGATCAGGCAGACCAACTTTCTTTCAGAGTGTGAGACAAATGTCCTATTATTAGACCTGACATACCTATCAATCACCTTACTAACTATGCCTGTGAGCCAACATGACCAATATGCTCTAAACTTCTAGGAAAAACACTGTCATTTAGTTTATTGGCAAGGTCTTTCAGCTTAGTGTGTCTTTCTGTGTATGATTGTAGGTATTGGCTATCTCAGTGATGAATGTAGTTTTTTAGATTTTACCAGAAAAGGCAATGGTCCCTTGGAGATGAAAATGTTTGCATGATCTCCTATGCTAATCTCTGGCTTCTGGGCCTGTGGTGGATTGTCAGTAGTCAACTTGGAATGCCAAGACATATTTTCCATGGAATCCCCTTCTTTGTGTTAGCACGAGTTAGAGCTTCTTATTAAGAAGAACCTGAGCAAAATCAGGAAAGTAGAAGTGAAGTGACCACCACTAAGGTAGTGTTGGTCAGACGTAATGGTTTAGCCATCCCTCTGACTTGCAGTTCTGGGAAAAGAAATCTTGTCCAAGTCCCTGCAGTCTTGTGGCTTCTTTCCCATCTTCTTCAGCCTGCGATTCAGCTGACATTTTTTCCCAATGCTCCAGCTCCAGGTTCAACTACTATCACTCCTCCAGTTTCTGCCATGAATATATAAGCTCCCTTATTCCAAAAAATCTTTTTTTTTTAATTTTATGTCATTTATTAATTAATTAATGATACAAACACCCTTTCTTTTTACTAGTAATAATATTTTAATGAGAGCAATGAGTTTGAACCTACTTCGGTATTAAATACTGGGATAAAAACATCAAGAAGTCTGATTCTTAGTTCAGTTCATTTCATTACTTGGTTTTAATAGCTGCTTTGGTTGAAAAAAGTACTTCATAGGAATACATAGAAGCATATAGAAGAATTACATAATTGTCTATCTTCCTTGGTCACTATACTCTTCTGTCAACCTTCTCCACCAATTTTGCAAAGATTTGTACTAAAATATGGCAGCTCTCCATCTTCCTTGATGCTTTTCAGTTTTTGTTTTTTTTTTTCAAACTAATCAGGTAAGTTGCATGTCTTTGTTTATAAAAAACTGTATGAAAATCCACAGAGAGTCTTTCCCTAACCAAATTCAGATTGAAATAAAATAATTCCTGAAATTAACAAAGGGCGAAAATAATATTGGGCAAAAGTAATCTATATGCATATAAGTCTAAATCCAGGGAAATTAAAATAACAGAAATATACTATACATTAAATATAAAATTAATTTATATTACTGATTGTATTCGATAATTTTTTTCTGATAAGAAATTTTCAGTATTTTGATAATATTAGTTGGAGTCATCTGAAAATACTATTTTACGTAGATCAGAATTGTTGAGTGTTGATTATTTTTCTTATGGATCAACCAAATAATTTATATCCATTGGTATCAAAAAATTATTTTAACAAGTAGAAGATTGACATTTCCTTCCAGGCAGTGCTCGGGCGGGAAATAAGCAATGTGGACAGAAGCAGGCAAGCACTGAGGAGTGTGTCTGAATGGGACACTCGTGAGCCCAGAATGTAAATGGGAAACCAAAACTAGGGGACGGTTTCAAAACTAAAGCCTTTTTCAATTTAAAAGTGTTTTCCTGTCGAGCCTAAATGATTTTCTAGAATATAAGAGCATCATATGATTCTGGAAGAAACTGCGTTCCACACTGATTTTTTTCTTTGGGGCTTGGTAAAACTGTGCTGAGTGAGACTTCACCTTTCCATTCACTAAGGAAATCATAGTGCGATGAGTTCTGAGTTTAATTAGTGTGGTTCCTACCCAGGCACACATTTCAGGAAGGATAAAGGACTTGGCTTCCAGATGACGTGCTCTCCTAGAGTTTTTATCATCTGTTTAATAAGGAATTAAAGGACACATGTTAGAGCACTTGGTTATTGTATCCGAACAAAAGAACTGAATTTAGCTTTGTATTCACTTTTTCTTTCTTCTAATTATACCCAGGAATAAGAGATATTTAAAGGGACAATTTTAGAAGAGTTTCTTCAGGTACAATCAGTGTGAGAAGCTTGGCAGGTGTTTATTTTTTAAAAGTGTTGAGATTAATGTACTCTGAGAATAATGTAATGAGGTATGCTAAGAAGACTGCCTATAAGTCAAGAGAGAAAAAAAGGAAGTGCCATTAGGAGAATGTAAACCCTCTCCTATAATTAGCAAGCCATTTATAATCCAGAATCTTGCAAAGATTCAAACCAATATAGTTAAATGTAATGCTTTATTTGGAGAATTACTACTAGATCAAAAAGCTAAACATAGGACAGAAGCAAATGCAAGTCTCTTGCCACATTGTCAGATGTAGTTTTTGAATTTTTTAAACTCTGTATTTCTAAGATGTTTCAGTTACACCATGTTCAGGATCTATATGTATGTGTGCACTTAGTTGCCTATTGCTGTCCCGTGCTTTGAGACCCCATTGACTGTAGCTTGCCAGGCTTCTCTGTTCATGGGAATTCTCCAGGCAAGAATATTGGCGTGGGTGGCCATGCCCTCCTCCAGGGGATCTTCCAACCTAGAGATCAAACACAGGTCTCCATCATTGCAGGTGGATTCTTTACCAGCTGAGCTTCCAGGGAAGCCCCAAGATCTATACTCATCCTAAGAAATACTTTTACTCAAACATTAGCTTATGGTAAACAGATGGAGAAAAAATGGAAACATTGTTTCCATTAAAATAAAGTGAGAGACTTTATTTTGGGGGGCTCCAAAATCACTGCAGATGGTGACTACAGCCATGAAGTTAAAAGATGCTTGCTCCTTGGAAGAAAAGCTATGATCAATCTAGACAGCATTTTGAAAAAGCAGAGACATTACTTTGCCAACAAAGGTCCACTGAGTCAAAACTATGGTTTTTCCAGTAGTCATGTATGGATGTGAGAGTTGGACTATAAAGAAAGCTGATTGCCGAAGAATTGATGCTTTTGAACTGTGGTTTGGAGAAGACTCTTGAGAGTCCCTTGGACTGCAAGGAAATCCAACCAGTCCATCATAAAGGAAATCAGTTCTGAATATTCATTGGAAGGACAGATGCTAAAGCTTAAACTCCAATATTTTGGCCACCTGATGTGAAGAACTGACTCACTAGAAAAGACCCTGATGCTGGCAAAGATTGGGAGGAGAAGGAAACAACAGAGGATGAAATGATTGTATGGCATCACCGACTCAATGGACGTGAGTTTGAATAAACTCTGGGAGTTGGTGATGGGCAGGGAAACCTGGTGGGCTGCAATCCATGGGGTCACAAAGAGTCAGACACGACTGAGCAATTGAACTGAACTGAACTAAGCTTATACAATTGACTATTTCCTGTTTTATCCTCGGATATTTTGAATTCCATAGACTCAGTCATCCTGGTTGATTGTTTGGAATTTTCAGCTTGGAAGGAGCCCATAGTTTGCATACAAAATGATTAACTACCTAAAGATTGGAGGAGGAAATGGCAACCCACTCCAGTATTCTTGCCTAGAGAATCCCATGGACAGAGGAGGTCACAAAGAGTTGGATGTGGCTGAGCGACTAAACACACACATAAAGATGATTAAATGTAAATTCAATTAAAATATGTAAATATAACAACCTAATTTTCATTAAGTCAAAATGTTTTCTTTTGAAATATATTTATTTTTTCTCTTTACATTTTATAATGAGTATCTGAAGAATATTTCAAGATATATATTCTATATTAGATTATTTCAGCCATAGGTAAAATGAAAATTTCAACTTAAATTGTATTTAAAATAAGAAAATAATAATAATTTTTTTAAAAGTACTTAATAAGCAGTACAAACTTAGTTAGGCTAGGCTCTTGGGATGTTTGATTTGGTTTCTTAAAAGTTTTCTGAAGAGCCAAGGTTATTTCTCTATTTCTACCACCATAAAACAGATTAATTTTGAGGATGACTTGCCTCATGAGCATGAATAGATGTCTGCTAGCAGAATCTGGAATAAAAAGCACCTTTCTTTACATTCAACAGCATAGGTTTAATTTATCTCCTTAGAAGTCCAAAGCAGATATTTAGTTTCATGTCATTGGCCTCATGACATGAGGCCACCTCTAAATTCAGCACTAGCAAATATAAAGAAATTATTGATTTATTTCATGGGGAATAAATATTGGTTAGTCAATTGTAATGGCTACAGTATACTCTTAAAACTGTTTCTAATAATAAGCGGACTCGTTTTACTAAAATTGTTTTGTCATTTTGTCAATTGAAATTATCAAAAGAATATACTTCCATAAACAGAGAGCAAGTTATGCTGTACAACTTCAGTTGGATTCCAATTACATTTGATTGTTCTCTTCTATATTTCTATTTAGCATATTTCTTAATTTTCCAATAACAGCCATGACAAATTTTAATGATCTTAATTCTACCATCATCAGTATCCCAGGTTATCTCTTTTTTCAAATGAATTTACCTACTATAAAAGAGCAATAGAAATAACCAAAATAGCTGAATTTCTATTAGCTTCCCAGTTACTAACACCATCATCCATCAGTCCACTAGTTAAAAAATATGCCTGAATTAATTTTAGTCTTTGTCATGTATGTCTTACTTCAGGGATAAGTGTTTTTTTTGTTTTTTCTTATTTAAGAAGATTAATCACATTCCTTTTCTCAAATGTTTATCATTTTTACTATCTTACTTTTGTATCTTCAATTTTAAGATTTACTGGCTCTTTAATTCAGCATCTGTAATAATAACTAACACATGACTACAGTATTCTTGCCTGAAGAATCTCCATGGACAGAGGAGCCTGGCGTCTATGGGGTTGCAAAAGTTGGACACGACTGAGGGACTAAGCACAGCAGAGCACAGCACGTTTACCAGGTACAACTCTAGGTATATTAACTCAGTTAATAGTTAGAACAAGTCATTAGCTTAGGTGCTATCATTTTCTCCTTTTTACAGAAGAGGAAACAGAGAGAGAGTATAAGATTAAATACAGGAATTCAGGGTGAAACAAGAGTCTGTTTCTAATCTCTACGCTACCCAACTTCTCCTAGAATTGAAGATTTAAATCTGCCTGCAATGCAGAAGACCTGAGTCCTATCCCTAGGTTGGGAAGATCCCCTGGAGGAGGGCATGGCAACCCACTCCAGTATTCTTGCCTAGGAAATCCCAAGGACAGAGGAGCCTGATGGGCTACAGTCCATGTAGTCTCAAGAGTCAGATATGTCTGAGTGATGAAGCCACCACCACCACCACCAATTTACAGGTTCATAAGACATACTTTATATACCATAACACTTACCATATATGAGTTTGTAATTCAATGAGTTTTAGTAAACTTAAAGTTGGGAAATTATCACCATTATTCAATTTTAGAATGTGCCCATCATTCCAAAAATACTCCTCCTATTCTTCCATTTTCAATCTTCTCTATTGCTTTAAGAATATAAAAATAGAAGTAATATTAATTTAAATAGTGTCATTATTTTACCACAGTGGTTATCAGAATGTGGGCTGGTGACCTTGAGATTTCTCCAAAATCCAATCAAAAGATCCACAATGTCAAAATGATATGTTCATAGTTGAGAGATACAAGGTAGCATGGACAATGAAGAAATACTTGATATTCCAAAGGATGAATGCAGTGGCAGATACGGGGATCCATTTGACCTATATTAAACAAGATATTAAAGGCTTTCACAAAATTGTAAAACAATGTCATTCTTTTGGAAAGTACAGTTTTTTTCAAGTAAAATATAGTATTCATGTTAATCTGTAATAAGATCGCTATGATCATTTTAAATAAATTTGTAAATATCTTTTTTCAGACACATAATAATGGTGTTTGGCTTACACTTTGAAAAGCTTAAAGTGAGGTCTAGCAAGATATAGAAGTGTCTTTATTGGATTAAACCTAATATCCCATACATTGTTGGTGCCAATAATGAATAAATATTTCCTGTGAAACAGATAAAGTCTACAAGATAAAAGAATCAACCATAGAGTCATCTGTTTCCATCATATAGGGATGAAAAGTGAAAGTGAAAGTGAAGTTGCTCAGTCGTATCTGACTCTTTGCTACCCCATGGACTGTAGCCTATCAGGCTCCTCTGTCCATGGAATTTTCCAGGCAAGAGTATTGGAGTGAGTTGCCATATCCTTCTCCAGAGGATCTTCCCAACCCAGGGGAACCCATGTCACCTGCATTGCAGGCAGACACTTTACCTGAAATGCTCAGTATCAAAAGTCTTATTGACCCCTTCGTGAAGAGTGACTTGATCTGTAAGCAGTCTTCAAAAATAGAAATACATTATTTTAGAACAAGGAGAATTGCAGTAAACGTGGCCTATAAGAAAAGTAAAATTACCACAAAATTAGGTCTTGAGACTTTTATTGATGGGTGGGATGTAATGATTTATGGAAGACAAAAACTTCCTACAGAAAAACTTAAAAAGTTGGATTAAATAAGAACAAAAAATAGACATCAAAGACCTGCTGAATTCTCTTGAACTAATTAGAATTCATGGAGTTCCCTGGTGGCTCAGACACTGAAGAATCTGTCTGCAATGCGGGAGACCTGGGTTAGATCCAGTATTTGATCTACTACCCATTCCAGAATTCTTGCCTGGAGAATTCCATGGACAGAGGAGCCTGGTGGACTAGTCCATGGGGTCGCAAAGAGTTGGACATGACTGAGCAATGGCACCCCACTCCAGTACTCTTGCCTGGAAAATCCCATGGGCAGAGGAGCCTGGTGGGCTGCGGACCATGGGGTCGCTAGGACTCGGATACGACTGAGCGACTTCACTTTCACTTTTCACTTTCATGCATTGGAGAAGGAAATGGCAACCCACTCCAGTGTTCTTGTCTGGAGAATCCCAGGGACGGGGGAGCCTCATGGGCTGCTGTCAGTGGGATTACACAGAGTCGGACACAACTGAAGCGACGCAGCAGCAGCAGAGCAACTTACATTTATGCCCAGTGGAACAGAGGAACACATTTTAAGATTAAATGGAATTTACTCCCAACTATATTTAATATTTTACTGTCCTTATCTGGTGTTTTTATAACCTTTTAGGTACTGTGTTTTCAAGTTACTCAGATTAAAGGAAAACGTTGACTTTTTTTTTTAACTTTTTTTTTAAATTTTATTTTATTTTTAAAACTTTACATAATTGTATTAGTTTTGCCAAATATTGAAATGAATTCACCACAGGTATACCCGTGCTCCCCATCCTGAACCCTCCTCCCTCCTCCCTCCCCATACCATCCCTCTGGGTCGTCCCAGTGCACTAGCCCCAAGCATCCAGTATCGTGCATCAAACCTGGACTGGCAACTCGTTTCATACATGATAGTATACATGTTTCAGTGCCATTCTCCCAAATCTCCCCACCCTCTCCCTCTCCCACAGAGTCCATAAGACTGATCTATACATCAGTGTCTCCATTTCTGTCTCGTACACAGGGTTATTGTTACCATCTTTCTAAATTCCATATATATGCGTTAGTATACTGTATTGGTGTTTTACTTTCTGGCTTACTTCACTCTGTATAATAGGCTCCAGTTTCATCCACCTCATTAGAACTGATTCAAATGTATTCTTTTTAATGGCTGAGTAATACTCCATTGTGTATATGTACCACCGCTTTCTTATCCATTCATCTGCTGATGGACATCTAGGTTGCTTCCATGTCCTGGCTATTATAAACAGTGCTGCGATGAACATTGGGGTACACGTGTCTCTTTCCCTTCTGGTTTCCTCAGTGTGTATGCCCAGCAGTGGGATTGCTGGATCATAAGGCAGTTCTATTTCCAGTTTTTTAAGGAATCTCCACACTGTTCTCCATAGTGGCTGTACTAGTTTGCATTCCCACCAACAGTGTAAGAGGGTTCCCTTTTCTCCACACCCTCTCTAGCATTTATTGCTTGTAGACTTTTGGATCACAGCCATTCTGACTGGCGTGAAATGGTACCTCATAGTGGTTTTGATTTGCATTTCTCTGAAAATGAGTGATGTTGAGCATCTTTTCACGTGTTTGTTAGCCATCTGTATGTCTTCTTTGGAGAAATGTCTGTTTAGTTCTTTGGCCCATTTTTCGATTGGGTCATTTATTTTTCTGGAATTGAGCTGTAGGAGTTGCTTGTATATTTTTGAGATTAGTTGTTTGTCAGTTGCTTCATTTGCTATTATTTTCTCCCATTCTGAAGGCTGCCTTTTCACCTTGCTAATAGTTTCCTTTGTTGTGCAGAAGCTTTTAGGTTTAATTAGGTTCCATTTGTTTATTTTTGCTTTTATTTCCAGTATTCTGGGAGGTGGGTCATAGAGGATCCTGCTGTGATGTATGTCAGAGAGTGTTTTGCCTATGTTCTCCCTCGTTTTATAGTTTCTGGTCTTATGTTGAGATCTTTAATCCATTTTGAGATTAAAGGAAAATGTTGATTTTAAAGGAGAGAGAGAAGAAGAGTTTCCAATCTGCTTGAATTATCATCTAGAGAATGGAGAAGATAGCCTCCACTGGTACATTTTAAATAAGTGATAGGAGAAAGAAAAAATTCTGTATGATCATTTTTCTAAAGTTATATGCTTAATGAGGGTTTCTCTGGTAGCTCAAGCTGGTAAAGAATCTACCTGCAATGCAGGAGACCCCGGTTCAATTCCTGGGTCAGGTAGATACCCTGGAGAAGGGATAGACTATGTACACCAGTATTCTTGGACTTCCCTGATGGCTCAGTCAGTAAAGAATCCACTCGCAATGTGGGAGAGATCTGGGTCCAATCCCTGGGAAGATCCCCTGGAGAAGGGCATGGCAATCAATGCCAGTTTCCTTGCCTGGCGAATCCCCATGGACAGAGGAGTCTAGCAAGCTGCAGTCCATGGAGTTGCAAAGAGTCGGACATGACTGAGCAACTAAGCACAGCACAGCACAGCAAATGAGCTTAATGTATTAGATCCTTGCAAGTGTATTAAAATATTTTATCTCTTTGAAAAAAGATTATCAAAGCAGACAAATATTCAAATGGAACAGAATCAAGTGCCCAGAAATGAACCCATACATTTACAGTCGAGTTCAACTAGTACTTGACAAAAGAGCCGAGAATACTCAATGGACAACAGGAAGTTCATTCAATAAATGATTCTGGGAAAACAGAATGCTCACATCCAAAAGAATGAAACTGGACCCCTACCTTACAGCACTCAAAACAACTAAATTAAAATGAAGTAAAGATTTAAAGGTAAGGTTTAAATGTATGGTTTATTGTTGAACCAAATTAAGTGTGTTGATATACATGTTATTATTTACATGTGCAAAAGAAATAGTGGGGAAAAGGAGAAATAAAGAACTTGGGGGTACAAATTGCCATTAAACAACTTTTGGAACCCTCCTTATATTCAGGACATTTTTCTTTAATTCAAAGGTCTGTATGTTGATCTAATTTTTTCACAATTTCTACTTGAATACAACACTAGTAATTCATCCATAAAAAGTATGATGTCTGTTTTAAACTGGTTTTTTGAACAGAGGAGATGATTCACTGAGCCATTTACACTTTTTCTGAGTCATTGGGTGGACAGTAGCATACGTCTGTAAATGACAGATGTGCTATCTTTTGTCACTGAATAGAACAGAGGAGGCAGAATTGTTCTTTATAATTAGTACACCATTAGTTACTAAGTCATCTTTCAATAATTTGTTAAATTGATTTGATGAATAATACCCTAGTTCCATAAAAGTTCTAATGAATTTCAAAAGAATATAATATTGCTGAGTCACTGATTTATTTATGCAGCACCAAATCCATCAAACAATTCTGGTAATGAAAGTTTCATTAAATTGAACAATGCTAATATATTATAAGCAAACTGTCAAAAAAAAAGAATAAATTTCAAAAAGAGAGAGAAAAAAAGCTAGTTCACCATAGATCCTTCAGTTCAGTTCAGTTCAGTTCAGTCACTCAGTCGTGTCTGACTCTTTGTGACCCTGTGAATCGAAGCATGCCAGGCCTCCCTGTCCATCACCAACTCCCAGAGTTCACTCACGTCCATTGAGTCAGTGATGCCATCCAGCCATCTCAGCCTCTGTCGTCCCCTTCTCCTCCTGCCCCCAATCCCTCCCAGCATCAGAGTCTTTTCCAATGAGTCAACTCTTCGCATGAGGTGGCCAAAGTACTGCAGTTTCAGCTTTAGCATCATTCCTTCCAAAGAAATCCCAGGGCTGATCTTCTTCAGAATGGACTGGTTGGATCTCCTTGCAGTCCAAGGGACTCTCAAGAGTCTTCTCCAACACCACAGTTCAAAAGCATCAATTCTTCGGCACTCTTTAGGAAAGATCAAAATAAGTTAATCTGATGGGTTTTTTGGAAACTGTGACTGCAGCACACCAGGCTCATCTGTCTTCCAATGTCTCCCAGAATTTGCTCAAATTCATGTCCATTGACTCAGTGATGCTATCTAATCATCTCATCCTCTACTGCCCCTTTTTCCTTTTGCCTTCAATTTTTCCCAGCATCAGGGTCTTTTCTAATTAGTTGGCTCTTCTCATCAGGTGGCCAAAGTATTGGAGCTTCAGATTCAGCATCAGTCCTTCCAAAGAATAATTCAGGTTGATTTCCTTTAGGATTGACTGGTTTGATCTCCTTGCAGTCCAAGGGACTTCTCAAGAGCCTTCTCCAACACCACAGTTCAAAAGCATCAGTTCTTAGGCGCTCAACTTTCTTTATGGTTCTACTCTCACATTCATACATGACTACTGGAAAAACCATAGTTTTGACTATACCATTCTTTGTTGGTAAAGAGATGTCTCTGCTTTTTAATATGCTGTCTAGTTTGGTCATAGCTTTTCTTCCAAACTCTAAGCATCTTTTAATTTCTGCAGTCACCATCTGCAATGATTTTGGAGCTCAAGAAAATAAAATCTGTCATTGTTTCCATTCTTTCCCCAACTATTTGCCATGAAATGATGGGACCAGATGCCATGATCATTGTTTTTTTTTGAATGTTGAGTTATAAGCCAGCTTTTTCATTCTCTTCTTTCACCTTCATCAAGAAACTCTTTAGTTCTTCTCTTTCTGCCATAAGGATGTCATCTGCAAATCTGAGGTTATTGATATTTCTCCTGACAATCTGATTCCAGCTTATGTTTCAGCCAGCCTGGCATTCTGCATGATATACTCTGCATAGAAGTTAGATAAGCAGGGTGAAAATATACAGCCTTGACAAGCTCTTTTTCCAATTTGGAACCAGTCCATTGTTCCGTGTCAAGTTCTAACTGTTGCTTCTTGACCTGCATACAAGTTTCTCAGGAGGCAAGTAAGGTGGTCTGTCTGGTTTTACCATATCTTGAAGAACTTTCCAGTTTGTTTTGACCCACACAGTCAAAGGCTTTAGCATAGTCAACGGCTTTTAGGAAACTTAATTGAAAGAAAAATGTTGTCTTATCTCATGGTTACCCCAGAGTACTGAATATTGAGTGAAATCTTAGGAGAAAGTGTCTACTGTTTGTCCATCTCTTTAGTTTTGAATTACTGCATATAATTGCATAGGTAATATGATTCAATCATTCTGTGCTTTGAAATGTGAGATTCAGGGTATTTATTTTGTCATTTCAGGGAATATGTCTGAAATTTAAAAATAATCCTTACTGATATGTCACAGACTCTGAGTCAGGATTCTTTTTTCCTTATGTTAGTCCTTAATGTTTCTCAACATTTTATCAAATAAAATAAATACAAAAGCACATGACTACTGCTTAAGTAGAGACAAGGGTGAAATATGGACATAGATTCCATGTAAGTTTACATTTCAAGTGCAAAGTGAAAACTGAACTTTCCAACAATATAGGGAAACCACTGAGCCACATCTAAAAGTCATATGGGATTCACAGATAAGTGAAAAATTATGATGTGTTGAATATAAATGTTATTGCATGAGGCAGGGGTAGTTTAGAGAGTAGAAAAAATCAATGGTAACTGAGAAAAAAAGAAAGACCATCAATATGTTTGAAAAAGAGGATAGAAACAATATTTTCTAGTTAAATCTATCCATTTTGTAGGAGTAATTTTCAAAATTTTTAACTAAACCTATTGTTCCACCAAAGCTGTTCCTTTGTTTTTAGAGTTGCCATAAGAAAATATATGAAATTAATATCGTGTCCTTGTTTATCCAAACTTGTAGCTTAATGAAGGGAAAGGAAGAAAACCACGTGTTATCCATGGCTTTGTATCATTATTCTCAAATAACAGTGCTGCAATTTATACACTATCCCAATAACTATTATCAGAACAGAACTAAAAATCTAGCCTCGTTTACTAGAACTGTGGCTCAGTAGATAGTATGTTCAGTTATGGATCAATACACTGTAATCAGTCCCTTGACAGTACTTAATTAAAGCTCAGAACTCTGGCCAGGATTTATACCTCTAAATTAAAGCACATCACAAACCAACCAGAGCTAAACAAATTCAAATACCTGAGTAAGACGTGACTGAGGACATAATGACCCAGACTCTTGACTGCTTGAAATCCTCTCACTTTCAATAAGCAATTCATGACTATAAAAAGAGCTTCAAGATTGTTTAGAGAGAAAGTGATGCTAGCTCTCAAATTAGCCTGTGTGTAAGTTGGTTTTATCATGTACAACTTAAATGATCCTGTGCTGCAAACAAAGCCTTAAGCTGATTCTCAAAAGAAACTCTGGTTGCTACAACATGAAAAGGAATTTATGCATAATTATATGATTAGATATAGTATTAGTTAACATAGTAGTAGATGTGTCATGAAATGATAGTTTAATCATAATTATAATAATAAATTGTCTCCCCAGTGCTTCATTAAGTTTAATTTAGCTTTCAGTTATTTAAAAAACTCATTTTAAAATATATAAAATAAAATATAAATCTGCCTCAGAATTTGATATTGTTTTCTCCAGTAGCTTAATAATTTATTTCTCAAATTTGAAAGTCTTGAGATTTAGCTCCACTTGTAATGCAATAACCTAAAATATGCAGATGACATCACCCTTATGGCAGAAAGTGAAGAGGAACTAAAATGCCTCTTGATGAAAGTGAAGGAAGAGAGTGAAAAAGTTGGCTTAAAGCTCAACATACAGAAAACGAAGATCATGGCATCTGGTCCCATCACTTCATGGAAAATAGACAGGGCAACAGTGGAAACAGTGTCAGACTTTATTTTGGGGGGCTCCAAAATTACTGCAGATGGTGATTGTAGCCATGAAATTAAAAAGATGCTTACTCCTTGGAAGGAAAGTTATGACCAACCTAGATAGCATATTCAAAAGCAGAGACATTACTTTGCCAACAAAGGTCCATCTAGTCAAGGCTATGGTTTTTCCTGTGGTCATGTATGGATGTGAGAGTTGGACTGTGAAGAAGGCTGAGCACTGAAGAATTTATGCTTTTGAATTGTGGTGTTGGAGAAGACTCTTGAGAGTCCCTTGGACTGCAAGGAGCTCCAACCAGTCCATCCTAGAGGAAATCAGTCCTGAATATTCATTGGAAGGACTGATGCTAAAGCTGAAACTCCAATACTTTGGCCACGTCATGCAAAGAGTTGACTCATTGGAAAAGACCCTAATGCTGGCAGGGGTTGGGGGCAGGAGGAGAAGGGGATGACAGAGGATGAGATGGCTGGATGGCATCACCGACTCAATGGACATGGGTTTGGGTAAATTCTGGGAGCTGGTGATGGACAGGGAGGCCTGGCGTGCTGTGATTCGTGGGGTCGCAAAGAGTCAGACACGACTGAGCGACTGAACTGAACTGAACTGATAATGCATATGATAGTAGAATTAGAGTTGTTGATATATATTATGATGTATTTCATGTGGGGTGATAAAGTCTTCTGTATTTTTAGTATATAATCTAAATGTAGTCGTGTCCAACTCTTTGCGACCCCATGGACTACGCCCCATCAGGCTCCTCTCTCTATGGAATTTTCTAGGCAAGAATTCTGGAGTGGGTTACCATTGCTTTCTCCAGGGGATCTTCCCCATCCAGGGATCAAACCCAGGTATCCCACATTGCTGGCAAATTCTTTACAATCTAGCCACCAGAGAACAGCTTATAATTTTAGTTACTTAGTCTAATTTCTACAATATAGAAAATGTTTTGGAAAATAATCTGAAATGGATGACCTGTAAATCAACCAAATATTTATGAATACTTTTCAAAATCAAAAATATTAAATAATAATTGAAATTTGTTAAATGAATACAAATAAATCTGAAACTTTTTTTTTCAGCTTGGTACAATGCTCTCCTTTTTAACATAACCCTAGTTTTAGGAAGTGGGTAATTTTTAAAAGTTAGAAATAGAGTTTAAAATGAAGAAAAAATTTAGGAGAAATTTGGAAGTTTAATAAATATTTCCTCTCAGAAATAATTCTGCTTTTCTTTTTCAACTTGATGTATACATTGTATTTCTATATTTCATAAGAACCATAACTTTTTTATAACTACATTGAAAAAATTATCGCTGTGCATTACCTTTGAAATCTTAGAGGACAAACTGAATCAACTTTTGTTTACATCAAACCAATTTTAGCATCAGGATGTTTTTGGCTGAAAAACATAATCAGATTCAAGACCATAATTGATTTGTTACAATAACACAGAATTGAACTTTTTGCCCAGTGGATTTAGTATATCAACTAGCAAGGCTAGTGTCCATCATGTATTATTTGCATTATATGCATATTTGTGATTTGTGATTTTTAAACATTTTTTATTTAGAAATATAGCATAAATGGGGCTTACCTGGTGACTCAGCTGTAAAGAATTCATCTGCAATGCAAGAGACTCAGGTTTGATCCTTGGATCAGGAAGTTGCCCTGGGGAAGGAATAGCTAGCCACTCCAGTATTCTTGCCTGAGAAATCCCATGGACAGAGGAGCCTAGTGATCTACAGTCCATGGGGTTGCAAAAGAGTTGGATACAACTTTTCAACTAAACAACAAAATAACATATGCCTATAGATATAGATATGACAATATTACATAAATATATAGTGTAATGAATAACCATAAAATAATCATCCAAATTGTATTAGAGAGCATTCTTGTAAATTCCATGTATTCCTTCATAATTACATTTCTTCCCTGTCTCTGTGAGATTAATATGACCTTGGATTTTCTGGTAATCACTTCCAAGATTTACTTTATAGTTTTACCTTCTATGTGTGCATCAAAATAGAGCAATTTGTCCTGTGTCTGTACTTTATATCAACAAATGATATTCATATCATATCAGCGTATCATCATTTTAGTGTGCTTCTTTTGCTCAGTATTTTAAGATTCACCCATGGTGTCCGATTTAGCTAAGGTCATTTAGCTTTTTTGCTAGAGAAACTTATATTTTATAAATAAAACAGAACTCATTTATTCATTCTAATGTAGATGACCAATCATTTTTAGTTTAGGGCAATGAAGAGCAATGCTGCTACAAGCATCTCTGTATGTAGGTCCTCCTGAACCTTTACTGGTAATTCATTCAAAAGTGGAATCATCTGTTCTTGGGATGTACACAAGCTTCCCTGGTAGCTCAGCTGGTAAAGAACATGCCTGCAATTCAGGAGACCCCGGTTTGATTCCTAGTTTGGGACGTTCCCCTGGAGAAGGGATAGGCTACCCACTCCAGCATTCTTGGGCTTCCTTGGGGGCTCAGAGGGTAAAGAAGCCATTTGCAGTGTAGAAGACCTGGGTTCGATCTCTGGATTGAATAGATCCCCTGAAGGAGGGCAGGGCAACCCACTCCAGTATTCTTGCCTGGAGAATCCCCATGGACAGAGGAGCCTGGTGGGCTACAGTCCATGGGGTCACAAAGTGTGGGATATAACTGAATGACTAAGCACACACAGCACAGGATATACACATCTTCAGCTTCAGCAAATAATTCTAAAGAGCTTTCCAAAATGGTTATAGAAATGAACACACAAATCAGTAGATAATGAAAATTCCCATTGTTCCACAAATTTTCCAACACATGGAATTTCCAGATTTTCTCTTTATTGAAGATGTCCTTCAATCTTCATGCAATACTGTTATCAACTACATTTTTCTCTTTTGAAGTTCTCAATCAAGAGTTTTGCCAATTTTTAAATAGGTTGTCTTTTATTTTTATCCCTATTAGTAAGTAGAGATTCTGTATATCATGTATACAAATTGTTCACTGAGTACTATGGATGAAAAGAAGCTCCCGATTTGGATGTAGATAAATCTATCCATTTCTTCTCCTATCATGAATGCTCTGTCTCCTGTTTAAGAAAATGCTCGCTAGCCACATTCTTGGTCAAAGTTCTAAATACATTTTTCCTCTTCTCAATAGATTTAACATTTTAATGGCAAGGTCTTATTTTATGAAATATAGCATATTTTTAATATAATGCACAAATCTTTGGTACACAGATTTTTTTAATCTACCAAAATTTTATACTAAAATTTTGTAAACCGCTTCAAACAAGCTTATTTATTTATTCACCACCCAGATCAAAGCATATACCTTTAAAAGCACACTAGAAACTTCTGTTATCCTCCTTCCCAATCAACCGCCCTCCCCAAACATAGATATTATTCTGACTTTTAGCACATTGTATCAGTTTCAAAATTTGTATAAGTGGAATAATGTGGTGTATACCCCTTATGATTGTCTTTATTTGTGCAACATTATATATAAAAGATATCTCAGGGAGCAGTGCTGCTCTAAGTCACTTCAGTCGTGTCCGACTCTGTGCGACCCCAGAGACAGCAGCCCACCCAGCTCCGCCGTCCCCGGGACTCTCCAGGCAAGAACACTGGAGTGGGTTGCCATTTCCTTCTCCAATGCATGAAAGCGAAAAGTGAAAGTGAAGTCGCTCAGTCGTATCCGAGTCCTAGCGACCCCATGGTCCGCAGCCCACCTGGCTCCTCTGTCCATGGGATTTTCCAGGCAAGAGTACTGGAGTGGGGTGCCATCACCTTCTCCTCTCAGGGAGCAGTATTTTGTTCTTTTTCATTGCTATATAGTTTTCTACTTTCAAGTCATTGAAAAATAGGCAATGGTTTACTTGTGCTGTGACAGTCATTAGGTTGCTTTCTGTTTAAGGCAAGTGTAAATTAATATATTATGAGCATTCTTGTACATATTTTTGTGTACATATGCATATATGTTTGTGATATAACCTAGGATCAGAATCACTAGACCATACAGTATACTTATGTTCAGTTTGAGAAAATACTAGACAGTTTTCCAAGTGTATTTTATCCTGCTTTTCTTACTAAGGATATACTGAGCTTCTCAAATCTGTGGACTGTTGACTTCATTCGTTCTGGAAAACGTTCAATTGTTTTTTTGTTTTTTTTAATGCATTTATTTTTTTAATTTATTTTATTTTTAAACTTTACATAATTGTATTAGTTTTGCCAAATATCAAAATGAATCCGCCACAGGTATACATGTGTTCCCCGTCATCAAACATTACTTTTGAAGTATTCTATTTGCTTTCTGAGAATCCAGTGATATGTATTTTAGAATGTCTCACCGTGTTTATTATTTTCTTATCCTCTCTTCTCTAAGTTGAGTCTTCTATCTCTCAATATTGTAGTTTGAGTGCTTCTTCAGTTCTGTTTTCCAATTGGCTAACTCTTTCTCCAGATATACATAATCTGCTCTTAGATCTAAAATCAGCTTCTGAGAACTAGTTGTTTCCTCTTTTTGTTGTTACTCTTGGTTAAAGTACAGACATATTTTTTCAAGAAATTTTATTTGACTTTTATATATAGAAATCTGTGTCACTTCATAAAGTTTCTAATTTCTTATAAACATTTTAAGCTGTTCTTTTATTTATATGAGCATGCTAAAATGTGTGTGTGTTTAATCTGTGTCTAATAAATTTAAAACTGAAGTCACTGTTGATCTGTTTCTGAATTCTCTCAGGTTTTGCTGTCCCAGTCCTTTCTTTGCCTTTGCCTTTCTTTTTGACTACTTGTTGTACGTTATAACTAGATCATGGCATCTTGTCCCATCACTTCATGGCAAATAGATGGGGAAACAATGGAAACAGCAAGAGACTTTATTTTGGAGGCTTCAAAAATACTGCAGATGGTGACTGCAGCCATGAAATTAAAAGATGCTTACTCCTTGGAAGAAAAGCTATGACCAACCTAGACAGCATATTAAAAAGCAGAGACATTACTTTGCCAATAAAGGTTCATTTAGTCAAAGCTATGGTTTTTCCAGTAGTCATGTATGGATGTGAGAGTTGAACTATAAGTAAAGCTGAGTACAGAAGAATTGATGCTTTTGAACTGTGGTGTTGGAGAAGACTGTTGACAGTCCCTTGGACAGCAAGGAGATCTAACCAATCATAAAGAAAATTAGTCCTGAATATTCATTGGCAGGACTGATGCTGTAGCTGAAACTCCAATATTTTTGCCACCTGATGTGAAGAACTGACTCATTTGAAAAGATTCTGATACTGGGAAGGATTCAAGGTGAGAGGAGAAAGGGATGACAAAGGATGAGATGGTTGGATGGCATCACAACTCAATGGACATGAGTTTGAGTAAACTCCGGGAGTTGGTGATAGCCAGGGAGGTCTGGCATGCTGCAGTCCATGGGGTCACAAAGAGTTGGACACAACTGAGCGACTGAACTGACTGACTGACTGACTGATAAGTTAAAAAAAAAAAAAGTCAAAATCTTTTATGCTTCATAGGAAGCATTTTTGAATTCTTGGGCTACCTCTCTGTGGACTTATATTCTTTTAGATTTTGCCTCTGCTTCTTCACTGTCTTGAGAGCTTTTTGATATTTATATTTCAAAATTTTTTATTAAGCATCAAATACAAATGACGCTTTTTATTGTATATTTCATTCAGTTTAAAAATTATCCCCATGGAGAGAACTGAGAATATTGTACTACATTATTTTGTCAAGGGGGATAAAAATTTTAAACTCCACAAAAAACCCATATCTATGTCAGATTGTTGAGATTGCTTAACTTTTTTGTTTCTTCTTCTTTTATATAAGAATTCCTTCTTTTTGATATGTATACTACTCCCAAATCACAACTTTGGATCTAAAATATTTATAAAAGACAAAAGAAATGGTACTACTTGACAAGAGTTTTACATCTGTAAATCTTTAGAACAGCAGAGATTCTCAATGTTAAATACAGTATTGCATTACAAAATAATAGACAATTCTTTCAAAATATGAGTAAAAAATGCTTTATGGTTTGGCTAGTAATATCCCATATTAGAATAAAGTCTCATATAATAAAAATTAAAATTTTAGAGAATAAATCATTGTTTACGAAACTTGATTCACATTGCTGATTTTTACTATGTTTTATTATCCTACACTTGGTTTCATTTATTGTTTATTTAGTTTCTCATTTTCTTAATTGTACAATAATTCTTTCTCTTTCCTTCACTTCTTTTCAGTCCATATGCCCCTACACATCTCATTTCACATATCACCTCATTAGTTTTCTCATATCCTTCTTCATTTTATTCCAGTAATTAATTTATTATTGTTTATTATTATCTTAAACACAATAAGTATTTATTAATACTTCCTCAAAGAGCTTCTTTCCAGTAGAATTCATCTCATTAAAATAGGAGTTATGTCTCAAAAATTTGTATGCCCAATTAATGCCACACACTTTGTACAGTCTAGTTCCTCAAAAAATATTTTGTTGACTACATTAATTGACTTAGCCATTTTAATCCAACCTTTAAATATTTGCCCCAACTTAATGGCCACCTCATGTGAAGAGTTGACTCATTGGAAAAGACTCTGACGCTGGGAGGGATTGGGGGAAGGAGGAGAAGGGGATGACAGAGGATGAGATGGCTGGATGGCATCACCGACTTGATGGATGTGAGTTTGAGTCAACTCCCGGAGTTGGTGATGGACACAGAGGCCTGGCATGCTGTGATTCATGGAGTTGCAAAGAGTCGGACACGACTGAGTGACTGAACTGAACTGAACTGAACTGAATATCTAATTGAGAGTCCCTTGGACTGCAAGGAGATCCAACCAGTCCATCTTAAAGGAGATCAGTCCTGGGTGTTCACTGGAAGTACTGAGGCTGAAGCTGAAACTCCAATACTTTGGCTACCTCATGTGAAGAGTTGACTCATTGGAAAAGACCCTGATGCTGGGAGGGATTGGGGGCAGGAGGAGAAGGAGATGACAGAGAATGAGATGGCTGGATGGCATCACTGACTCAATGGACATGAGTTTGAGTGAACTCTGAGAATTGGTGATGGACAGGAAGGCTTGGCGTGCTGTGATTCATGGGGTCACAAAGAGTCAGACACGACTGAGCAACTGAACTGAACTGAACTGAACTGAACTGAAGGGAGATGTAAAGCCTTAAATTTATAAAGTTTATATACTTAAACACCACACATTTTTGAAAGTGCTAAATCTTAAAAGTTTTAGATAGAATTAATCATTTCTTTCCTGCATTCTTACTCTGTAAATTATGCCTCATGATTATTCTTGACTTTAAGTCATGCTAATTGACCAACTGTTTCAAAAGAGAATTGATATGTAGTTCACTTCAAAACCAATGCCTTAAGGTCATTTCTAAGAATCATGAAAATGCAAAAAAAAAAAAAAACTCTCTTGAAAGTGAAATATATTAACAATAAAACTATCAGGCATAATTAGGTAAATTTACTTGTTAATCTATTTATTTATGGCATAATGGGAAATGGGATGAGCTCATGGCCTAACATATATACTCCTGTGTTGCAAATTGACTAAAACTTAATTGGTAGACAACTATAAGGAATATCTTATTTCTCTGATTTCTCCTCTGTTTCTTGATAGTAACAAACTTATTAGGATTGTTCTTATCGTAACTATTATGAGAAGGACAGTATTGCTTTTGATGAAAAAGATAGATGATGTATCTGGCTGACCCTGAAGGAAATAGGTTTAGAGTCTTCATTGTTTAAATGTCTATTAATTCAAGAGCTAGTTATTAAATAAGATTTCATCTAATTGACTTTATAAACAAATCTAAAATACTAAATCATAAGCAAATATGAATACATTTTTGTTTTCAATATGTTTTCTCATATTTTATCCCTTTCCATATATTTGTATGCTGTGTGAATATCATGGTGAAATCAAAGTTTTCTTTGCCAAAATACCCTGGAAAATTAATTGATGATATATACATAATTATATACATAACTAAAATGTATATATTCATTGTGGATAGGAAGATTTCCAGCTAATTGTTTGCACCTAAAGTTGTTCAAATAAATGCATAAAAAGTATATTTTTATATATAAAAATAGAAATTTGTGAACTTTACTTCTATTTAATTGTCAGATTTAACTAAAGGATTATTCTTCATCTTTGTTCAAATAAATATAGTTAACTACTGAATAGAATAGCAATCAATAGCTTTTGATTGTTGAAAGGAGGTTGAAGGCAAGTAAATCATAGGATTGGTGGTGGAAGAATTTCAATCTGGTATAAAGGAATTACACCTAGGATTTGAACAGTGTACAAAATGCTGAAAATCAAAAACAAAATCCCTCAATACCATGTACAGATCCAAGAATCATGATATTTAGTATATCAAACAGCATTTTTTACCTGCTCACTTAGGTTTACTGCTCCAGATTATGAACAGAAAAAAAAACAAGTATCTGAAATTGTACTGGGTAGAATTTTGAGGCTACATTCACACTACCTCTGCAGAACAAGAAGCATATATAAACGGATAGTATACCTTGCCCCAAACGGATGAAATATAAGGACATGGCAGCAGTATGAAAAATGGTCCAATGGTGCAGCCCTATAATTCCTAGTACTTTTCAGAGTCCAGATTTATCCCATAGAGGACACTCAAAAAATTAAATTATAAAATTTATAACGAGACAGCAAAAGAGACACTGATGTATAGAACAGTCTTATGGACTCTGTGGGAGAGGGAGAGGGTGGGAAGATTTGGGAGAATAGCATTGAAACATGTATACTATCATGTATGAAACGAGTCACCAGTCCAGGTTTGATGCACGATACTGGATGCTTGGGGCTGGTGCACTGGGACGACCCAGAGGGATGATATGGGGAGGGAGGAGGGAGGAGGGTTCAGGATGGGGAACACATGTATACCTGTGGCGGATTCATTTCAATATTTGGCAAAATCAATACAATACTGTAAAGTTTTAAAAATAAAATAAAATTTAAAAAAAATTTATAATGAAATTCAGTGAAAGGTGACTGACTGCTGATAGATCCACAGTGAGAGAACTGTCAGTCAAGGAACTAAAGATATTGGAACAATTTAAAGAAAACTTTGGAAAAGACTCTGATGTTCGGAGGGATTGGTGGCAGGAGGACCAGGGGACGACAGAGGATGAGATGGCTGGATGGCATCACTGACTCAATGGACGTGAGTCTGAGTGAACTCTGGGAGTTGGTGATGGACAGGGAGGCCTGGTGTGCTGCAATTCATGGGGTCGCAAAGAGTCCGACACGACTGAGCCACTGAACTGAACTGAACTGAACTGAAAGAAAAGTTTAATTGACTATATATTATGTTATAAATATTCAAGTAGATAAAATGAGATAATACAGAAGAGGATCAATATTTTACAACAAGAAAGGCAGGTTTTAAGAAAAAAATCAGATGGATTCTTACAAACAAAAATTAAAATTATATCACAATAAACCTCAATAGGCAAATTACCATATACATTTGATTTAATGTTTGACAGACAACATGATAGATTTAGAAGATCCAATGTAGATTTTTTGAATTAGCAGAGTAGTGAATAGAGGATTATAAGAGTAATGGAATGGAAGAGTGCAAAAGAGGCAATTTTTAATGAGACAATAGCCAACAATACCCAGAATTAAAGAAATACCTAAATCCTTAGATTGAAAATATAAATCTTAAGCATATTTCTATGAAACTGTGGAATCTCAAAGTCTAAGAATAAAAGTTAAGATTAGCTTTTAAAAGAAACTGGAGCCTATTATACAGAGTGAAGTAAGCCAGAAAGAAAAACACCAATACAGTATACTAACACATATATATGGAATTTAGAAAGATGGTAACGATAACCCTATATGTGAGACAGCAAAAGAGACACAGATGTAAAGAACGGACTTTTGGACTCTGTGGGAAAAGGCTAGGGTAGAATGATTTGAGAGAATAGCATGGAAACATGTATATTACCATATGTGAAACAGATCGCCAGTCCAGGTTTGATGCATGAGACAGGGAGCTCAGGGCTGGTGTGCTGGGATGACCCTGAGGGATGGGATGGGGAGGGAGGTGGGAGGGGTGTTCAGGATAGGGAACACATGTACACCCATGGCTGATTCATGTCAATGTATGGCAAAACCAATACAATATTGTAAAGTAATTAGCCTTCAATTAAAGTGGATAAATTAAAAATTAAAAAAAAAACAAAAAATATAATAAATAAAAGAGATTTGAGAAACTTAAAAAAAGAAAGGCTATCAAATTAAAAATCTAAGTGCCCCAAATATACACCAATGAAAATTAAGCATATTTCTCATCCTAAAAGTTACTTGAAGGAAAAAAGAATAATATCCTTGAAGAACATAGTAAAAATATTGTCAATCAAATATTCTATACCAAACTGAACTATAATTTAAGAAATTAGGGAAAATGAAGGACTTGGCAAGAAAACAAAGTACATTGGGAAAAACACTATAAACCGAAGTATATTGATAAATAAATACATAAGTAAATCATTTTAGCCAGATGATTATACATAATTTTATTTTTCATTTAGAAACTAAAAGAGCTAAAAAATGAATAAAAATATCACATGAAAATATGAAAGAAAACTTTCAGGGAATTTTTGAAACAATAAAGTCCTTGGGGACTTCCTTTGTAGTTAGGTAGGTAAAGAATTTGCCTGCATTGTGAGAGACCCAGGTTCAATTCCTGGGTTAGGAAGATTCTCTGGAGAAGGAAATAGCAACCTACTCCAGTATCCTTGCCATGGACAGAGGAGCCTGGCAGGCTACAGTCCATGGGGGTCACAAGAGTCGGACACAACTTAGCAACTAAACCACCACCACCAAAGTTCTTTAAGTATAAACTTAAAAAGATCAATTAATTTTCTACTATAATTAAATAGATGAATATACACATGTATAAAATACAGACTAAATATTTCATCATAGGTTCTTAATTAGAAAGTATAGAATAAATAAGCTCTTAACTTGTGAAAAATAAAATTAACTAAAGAATATCCCTTCAATAAAAAAGGGATAGGAAAAATAAAATGAAATATATTGTAAATAAAACACAGAAAAAGAAAGATTTTTTTTTAAATTATAAGGAATCATGTAAACTGAATAAACTCACCAATGAAAGCCTGTTAATGCAAAGCTTACATGAAATATTCTAAGTTTATTCTGTTAAATTGAGAGCCATAATACACAATATAAGAGCTATAGGCTGGAAATGTAAGAGTGAAAACTACAACCAGAAATAGGGATGAATGAGATATATCTATCTGTCTGTCTGACTGATTGCCTCCCTCAATATAGGTAAATCTCAGAAAATGTATATTTAGTAAAATAAAAGAATAATAAACTCTGATAATATTTCCACAAACTGAAAAAGCAAATATTATATATTATATAAGAAATCAAAAAATTAGATTGAAAATATACATGCAAACCTCATGGTATTTGTTGCCTTTAGGGAGATAGACAGCTTGCTGCTAAGTCACTTCAGTCATGTCCGAATCTGTGCGACCCCATAGATGGCAGGCCACAGGCTCCCCCGTCCCTGGGATTCTCCAGGCAAGAACACTGGAGTGGGTTGCCATTTCCTTCTCCATAGACAGCTTAATCGTACTTAAAATTGCATTCAATGGAGACATTACTCACATAGAGCATTAACCATGTTCAGTTTAGTTCAGTTCAGTTGCTCAGTCGTGTCGGACTCTTTGCGATCCCATGAATCGCAGCAGGCCAGGCCTCCCTGTCCCTCACCAACTCCCAGAGTTCACTCAGACACACGTCCATGGAGTCAGTGATGCCATCCAGCCATCTCATCCTCTGTCGTCCCCTATCCTCCTGCCACCAATCCCTCCCAGCATCAGAGTCTTTTCCAATGAGTCAACTCTTCGCATAAGGTGGCCAAAGTACTGCAGTTTCAGCTTTAGCATCATGCCCTCCAAAGAAATCCCAGGGCTGATCTTCAGAATGGACTGGTTGGATCTCCTTGCAGTCCAAGGGATTCTCAAGAGTCTTCTCCAACACCACAGTTCAAAAGCATCAATTCTTCGGTGCTCAGCCTTCTTTACAGTCCAACTCTCACATCCATACATGACCACAGGAAAAACCATAGCCTTGACTAGACGAACCTTTGTTGGCAAAGTAATGTCTCTGCTTTTGAATATGCTGTCTAGGTTGGTCATAACTTTCCTTCCAAGGAATAAGTGTCTTTTAATTTCATGGCTGCAGTCACCATCTGCAGTGATTTTGGAGCCCAGAAAAATAAAGTCTGACACTGTTTCCACTGTTTCCTCATCTATTTCCCATGAAGTGATGGGACCAGATGCCATGATCTTCCTTTTATGAATGCTGAGCTTTAAGCCAACTTTTTCACTCTCCACTTTCACTTTCATCAAGAGGCTTTTGAGTTCCTCTTCACTTTCTGCCATAAGGGTGGTGTCATCTGCATATCTGAGGTTATTGATATTTCTCCCAGCAATCTTGATTCCAGCTTGGGTTTCTTCCAGTCCAGCGTTTCTCATGATGTACTCTGCATAGAAGTTAAATAAACAGGGTGACAATATACAGCCTTGACATACTCCATTTCCTATTTGGAACCAGTCTGTTGTTCCATGTCCAGTTCTAACTGTTGCTTCCTGACCTGCATACAGATTTCTCAAGAGGCAAGTCAGGTGGTCTGGTATTCCCATCTCTTTCAGAATTTTCCACAGTTTATTGTGATCCACACAGTCAAAGGCTTTGGCATAGTCAATAAAGCAGAAATAGATGTTTTTCTGGAACTCTCTTGCTTTTTCCATGATGCAGCGGATGTTGGCAGTTTGATCTCTGGTTCCTCTGCCTTTTCTAAAACCAGCTTGAACATCAGGAAGTTCACAGTTCACATATTGCTGAAGCCTGGCTTGGAGAATTGTGAGCATTACTTTACTAGCATGTGAGATGATTGCAATTGTGCAGTAGTTTGAGCATTCTTTGGCATTGCCTTTCTTTGGGATTGGAATGAAAACTGCCCTTTTCCAGTCCTGTGGCCACTGCTGAGTTTTCCAAATCTGTTGGCATATTGAGTGCAGCACTTTCACAGCATTATCTTTCAGGATTGAAATAGCTCAACTGGAATTCCATCACCTCCACTAGCTTTGTTTGTCGTGATGCTTTCTAAGGCCCACTTGACTTCACATTCCAGGATGTCTGGTTCTAGGTGAGTGATCACACCATCATGATTATCTGGGTTGTGAAGATCTTTTTTGTACAGTTCTTCTGTGTATTCTTGCCACCTCTTCTTAATATCTTCTGCTTCTGTTAGGTCCATACCATTTCTGTCCTTTATCGAGCCCATCTTTGCATGAAATGTTCCCTTGGTATCTCTAATTTTCTCTAGTCTTTCCCATTCTGTTGTTTTCCTCTATTTGTTTGCATTGATCCCTGAGGAAGGCTTTCTTATCTCTCCTTGCTATTCTTTGGAACTCTGCATTCAGATGCTTATATCTTTCCTTTTCTCCCTTGCTTTTCACTTCTCTTCTTTTCACAGCTATTTGTAAGGCCTCTCCCAGGCAGCCATTTTTCATTTCTTTTCCATGGGGATGGTCTTGATCCCTGTCTCCTGTACAATGTCAGGAACCTCAATCCATAGTTCATCAGGCACTCTATCTATCAGATCTAGGCCCTTAAATCCATTTCTCACTTCCACTGTATAATCATAAGGGATCTGATTTAGATCATACCTGAATGATCTAGTGGTTTTCCTTACTTTCTTCAATTTAATTCTGAATTTGGCAATAAGGAGTTCTTGATCTGAGCCACAGTCAGCTCCTGGTCTTGTTTTTGTTGACTGTATAGAGATTCTCCATCTTTGACTGCAAAGAGTATAATCAATCTGATTTCAGTGTTGACCATCTGGTGATGTCCATGTGTAGAGTCTTCTCTTGTGTTCTTGGAAGAGGGTGTTTGCTATGACCAGTGCGTTCTCTTGGCAAAACTCTATTGGTCTTTGCCCTGCTTCATTCCAAATTCCAAGGCCAAATTTGCCTGTTACCCCAGGTGTTTCTTGACTTCCTACTTTTGCATTCCAGTCCCCTGTAATGAAAAGGACATCTTTTTTGAGTGTTTGTTCTAAAAGGTCTTGTAGGTCTTCATAGAACCATTCAGCTTCAGCGTCTTCAGCATTACTGGTTGGGGCATAAACTTGGATTACTCTGATACTGAATGGTTTGCCTTGGAAACGAACAGAGATCATTCTGTCTTTTTTGAGATTGCATCCAAGTACTGCATTTCAGACTCTTTTGTTGACCATGATGGCTATTCCATTTCTTCTGAGGGATTCCTGCCCGCAGTAGTAGATATAATGGTCATCTGAGTTAAATTCACCCATTCCAGTCCAATTTATTTCACTGATTCCTAGAATGTAGACATTCACTCTTGCCATCTCTTGTTTGACCACTTCCAATTTGCCTTGATTCATGGACCTGACATTCCAGGTTCCTATGCAATATTGCTCTTTAGAGCATCGGACCTTGCTTCTATCACCAGTCACATCCACAACTGGGTATTGTTTTTGCTTTGGCTCCATCCCTTCATTCTTTCTGGAGTTATTTCTCCACTGATCTCCAGTAGCATATTGGGCACCTACTGACTGGGGAGTTCCCCTTTCAGTATCCTATCATTTTGCCTTTTCATACTGTTCATGGGGTTCTCAAGGCAAGAATACTGAAGTGGTTTGCCATTCCCTTCTCCAGTGGACCACATTCTGTCAGATCTCTCCACCATGACCCACCTGTCTTGGGTTGCATAATTACTATGATATGCATATAGTAATTTTTATTTCTATGACTAATAATATAAATAAAATGACTTTTTGCTTGTTTGTTTCTCAGAATTCAAACTTTTCATTTTGTTTTGGGGTATAGCTGAAATTAACAATGTTGTGATAGTTTCAGATGAACAGCAAAGGGACTCAGCCATACATATACATGTATCCATTCTCCCCCAAACCTCTTTCCCATCCAGGCTGGCACATAACATTGATTAGAGTTCCATGTGCTACACAATAGGTCCTTTTTGGTTATCCTTTTGGAGTATTGCAGTGTGTACTTGACCTTCTCAAACTCCCTAGGTATCCCTAGGCAATCGTAAATTCATTTCCTAAGTCTGTGGGTCTTTTGTTTTGTTTTGTAAGTAGGTTCATTTGTTCCATTTCTTCTTAGATTCCACATATAAGGGATATCATACTATATCTATCCTTCTCTGTCTGACTTATTTCACTCAGTATGACACTCTCTAGGTCCATCCATGTTACTGCAAATGCCATTATTTCATTCTTTTTAATGGCTGAATAGTATTCAATTGCACATCATTTTTATCCATTCCTCTGTTGATGGGCATTTAGATTGTTTCCATGTCTCGGCTATTCTAAGCAGTGCTGCAGTGAACATTGGGGTACATGTGTCCTTTTGGATCATGTTTTTCTCCATATATATGCCCAGCAGTGGGATTTCAAGGTCATGTGGTACTCTATTTTTAGTTTTTTTAAGGAACCTCCATACAGTTCTCCATAGTGGCTGTACCAATTTACATTCCCACCAACAGTGTAAGAGGCTTCCCTTCTCTCCAAACCCTCTCCATCATTTTTTGTTTGTGGATTTTTGATGATAACCATTCTGACCTGTGATATCTCATTGAACTTTTGATGTGCATTTCTCTAATAACTAGCAATGCCGAACATCTTTTCATATGCCTGTTGGCTATCTGTATGTCATCTTTGGAAAAATGTCTATTCAGATCTTCTGCCCATTTTTTTGAGTGGGTTGTTTGTTTTGGTTCTGTTAAGTATCTTAAGCTGTTTGTAAATTTTGAAGACCAATCTCCTATCGGTCACATCATTTGCAAATATTTTCTCCCAATCAGTGGGTTGTCTTTTTGTTTTATTTATTGTTTCCTTTGCTGTGCAATAGTTTTTAAATAAGTCTCATTTTTAAATTTTTGTTTATATTTCCATTATTTTGGGAGATGGATCAAAAAAGATGTTGCTGTGATTTATGTAAGAGTGTATTCTGTCTATGTTTTCCTCTAGGAGTTCTTTAAAGTAATATACTAAAAAGATCCCATGTGACTCTAATATGGAAGAGAGAAGGGAAATTATTGTCAGATATTTTCAGAATTTTCTCTGTAAGTACTGTCTATTATCCAAGGAGGAAAAACTAACAAATCTTTATCCCAATTTGGGAACATGATTTATTCAGACTCCAGCCTCCTCTAATTTCCTATCTCATCTAAGGGAGAATTTTTTTTAAAAGCTATACTACTGCAGAAACATTTATGAAGATTACAACCCAGAGAAACAAGATCACAAAAATACAGAGATTTAATCAAAAGATTATAGAATACATCCGTTTCTTGTACCTTTCCACCACACCTACAGGGCTCCATTGTAACAATAGATTATAGCTGAAAGACAAGACTCAGAATCCCTCCTAGGAGCAGTTTTTTAAGGAAACCCAAAGTCAAAGGGGACATGGAAGCAAATACACTTAAATTAATTTGAAGCCTCTAGCACATGTAGCTATGAAAACATTACACACAGTCAAACTCTTAGCCAGATAAATGCAAATCCTCACCATTCACTGTAAGGATTATAAGATTTCCATTGACTTGCTTTTGCTCCGTTGTCAAAATAAATTGACTATACTTGTTTGCATGGAAATGAAGGGAAAAGATTAAATTTACAATGGAGGAACCTGATAAACTCTACCTTAGCCAGATGCCAAGGTTAACACAGATAGTGCTAAGTCATATTGGTAGTATGTAATTATGGCATAATGTGATGAGAATGGCATTTAACTCTGTGGTCTTATTTCAAAAAACATACAACCTTTGTCTTACTGTAAGAAAAATATCATATACATCTCAGTGAAGAAACATAACAGAAAATATCTGACAAGCACACCTCAAAACTGTAAAGATCATCAAAATAAAATAAGGCTGAGAAACTGTCACATTCAGGAGTAATTTAAGACGACGCATGACTGAATGCAATGTGCTATCATGATTGAGAGCTTGTGATAGTAAAAGGACATTAGAGAAAAATCAGAGGCCACAATAAACTCTTAGCTTTAGCTAATAATAATTTATAAATATTGATTCATTAATGATAACAAAATTTGATGCTAATTTTGTTACCACACTAAATTTTGTATCACACTAAATTAGACACTAGTAAAAGGGTAAATTAAGCCTAAAAAGTATGGAAACTCTCAAAACCATCTGTCTAATTTCTTTGTAAATCTGAAACAGTTCTAAAATAAAATGTTTATTAAAATAATACAATAGCTGAAAAAAAGTATCTATTAGTTGTATCTGACCTGCAACTACTCTCCTCCTTTCCCCCCATTGGTGCTTCTTGAAACACATATTGACCACAGAGGTAATGCTTTAGAATAAGAGAGTCACATGTGTATTCTTGTGGTTATTGAATAAGATGCTGGGCAATGCTTTGCATGTCAAGACCAGGACAGAAAGTTCTGGAAGGAAGTTCCATCCCCAGAACACTAGCACTGAAACCAACCACCCAGCAATCTGTTCTACAATTTCCCCTACAAGATCAGAGACAAACTGTCATAGAATTATATGACAGGTGAAAACAGGATAAAGTCTTTTAAAATAAAATATTAGTGATGTGGAACTACAGTTGATTAACAGCTGGACTGGGAAAGCTCAGTCTTTATATCCTAGGACTCCTGGACATCTGGTTTTCAACTCAAGGAAAGATTAAAGTAGTGGGATTTATGATGTGATGTTTGAATCTGAAACCTCCCTGGTGACCCACGGGATCAGTTTCTTTACAGCTGATTTGCAGCAGGTCCAACCCATTTGACAAGTGTGGCTTCATTATTTAAAGGGAGTCTAATAGCTTTTTTTGAGGAACACTCCTTAAAAACATTTCTTGGCTAGACTAACCAAAAAATAAAATAAGGTATGACTAATCTCAAGGGAAAAATAGATCCAAAGAATCATGTCCCTTTCATTTTTTCAGACTTACTTTCCCTTAGAGTCTAGCATATCAACTCTAGATATGCAGACTTACCTGTCAGATACTTATCAGTCAGTCTCAGCTGAAAGTCCTAGAAAATGAGCCTGATCAATCTGGCTCATAATGGAAACATTGTTATGGGTGGGGCCTGAAATTCTGTGACTGACCTAACTGGGTAATATTGTCAAGAAGAAAGAGCATTGTTATCAATAGTCTCTACCAGAATCCCATGATTTAAATGAGCAGAGAAGTATCTCTCCAAATGAAATGGTGGAAAGAGGACTCTGATAAAAGTCAGTGACATCCTCTTCTATTGATAACTTTCCTACATATATCTCACTTCGGAAAATGTAGATCAAGTTGATACGTTCTCAAGTGTCTTTCTGTCTACAATTATTTAGCAGAAATAATTAGTTTAAATTTCTTGATTCCACCTTTACATAATTTTTTACTCTAAGGCACATTTCCCTGTCTTTTCATATCCTGTTTGTGAAGCCAAATGATGTAGCAGAGGGAATGTATTTGGACTTTTATTGAAACTATTATTTTTCATAAAATCTCCCCAAATTGCTGCCACAGAAAGTGTTATTTTCCTCCAATATTCACTATACAAAATGCTCCCTACTCTAGGATGCAATGCCCCTTAATGAAGCAATTTTCCTGCCAAAGAGTTCCAAATATGGATCAGTAAGAGGGTCATTTAGTCCCTGTGAGGCAGTGAGACATAATTCCAGCTTGAAATAAGCTAAAGAGAGATGTGTTATTTCCTGGCACTAGGAATATCCTGTGTATAATAATTTGATACAGTCCTGGAAATGATAATTCAAGAACATTTCTGTTTAATCACTTTATCTGCAAATTTGTGTGGACATCAGTGTAACATGAGTCTTTCTGACACCAGAGAAATCAAACACATGGGGCTAAGCTTAATCCCCTCTCTAAGTATCTGGGAATAATACTGCTCAAAAGGCTGCTTTTTCAAAATTGCTCCAAGCTTCTTCCCAGCCACACCACACAATAGATTAGGCCCCTGGCCATTCTACATTGCTGTGATGAAGCAAAACAGCATGATCTTACTGCTGCAAAGTGAGAAGTCCACCTAGGGCCACTTATTTTCAGTTACACAATGTAAAGCATTAGTCATTTCAGCCATTATACAGAGCTAGAAGCATCAAGCCCATCACCAAGGATAAACATTTGGGAAACAAATATATACCCTCCTCTGTGATTGAAAAGGGACTTTTTCTTTAAAAGTTACTAAAATATACTCCCCCCAAAATATATGAATCTATTATTGTTTGAAATACTTTACAAGAGTGCCTTTATATTTTACTTTTAAAACTTGTAAAAAGATAAACCATCTTGACAAAAGAAAAAATAAATAAAGTAGAAAGAATCACTCTGATAGGAAGGTTTACTATATAGGTAAAACAATCAAGACAGTACACCAGAGCAGAGGATAGATTCATGTCAGCAGATCAGAATAGAGAACCCAGAAATAGAAAATTTCTGAAGGCCAGGACTAGGCAAAGAGTTCTTAGAACTGACACTGAAAACACATTCCATTGGAGGAAAATTGAAAAATTACAGTTTCTCAAAATTAAAAGCTTTTGCGTTGCAAAGACCCTGGCAAAAGCATAAAAAGATAAGCTATAGATTGTGAGACCTGTAAACACGTATCCAACAAGGAACTAATATCTACAATACATAAAGAATTCTCAAAGTCGACTTTAAAAAAACAAACAGTACAGTTACCAAATGAGCTAAAGACATAAAGAGGCATTTCACTGAAGAGGATATACAGATAACAAATAAACACACAAAAAGATGTTACTATTATTAGCCACAAGGAAATGTAAATCAAAACCACAGTATGATATCACTAAATACCTAACAGAATGGTTGTAAAAAATAGTGAAAACATCAAGTCCTGATGAGAACATGGAGAAACTGGATCGCTCACACACTGCAGGTGAGGATGTAAAATGGCAAAATGGCAAAGACATTTTTGAAAATAATTTGTAATTGTTGTCGTTAATAAGAAATATGCAACTGCTGCAAGACCCAGTAATTGCACTCCTTGGTATTTATCTGAGAAAAGTGAAGATTTACAGTCACACAAAAATGTACGCATAAATGTCTGTAGGTTTATTTATGATAGCCAAAAGCTAGAAACAGCCCATGTGCTCTCCAATAGAAGAATGGTTAAACAAAATAGTACTTTAATAAAAATGGAGCTTGGACATCATTACCCTCATTCTCACAACAAGGAAAAAAACCAAACAAACTGAACAAGGTGAAAATCAACAACTCTTCTTAGTTCCATTAGAGGATTCAGGTCATGGTGAAAACTGCTAGCTGTCCCCAAAACTGAAGAGACAAACAGGCAGATACAAAGAATCATAAAGAACCCTTTCCTAAAATTCTACCTTAACAAATGTACAAAGAAACATGGGGAACTCCAAGTGTTGGTAAACAAAGAGGATAACTGAAATTTCTTGATACTTGTAACAAAATCATTAGGTGTATAGATGACAAGTTATATTCCAAAAATAAAGAATGCCTTCATCAGTTAAAAGAGATGGAAAAACTCTGCAACTCCAAGATCAGAAAGCTTTGACAGTGAAAAGGGCAGGCAAAGAGGAATGCATGGTGCCCTCCTAGCAAATGGTACATCTGCCGGTGCAATAATCGAATGGAAGAGGAGCATCCAGATTTTCCACCATCTTACCCACTCCAGTGTTCTTGCCTGGAGAATCCCAGGGATGGGGGAGCCTGGTGGGCTGGCATCTATGGGGGGGTCACACAGAGTCGGACAAGACTGAAGTGACTTAGCAGTTGAAAGACTTAAATGAATAGATAAGCAAGCTCAATAGCAGTTTTAGAAAATGATATTTTGGGACACTTTAAATAAATTATGTAGAGTAATGATGTCATTGCACTCTGTCAGTTCAGTTCAGTAACTCAGTCGTGTCTGACTCTTTTTGACCCCATGAACCGCAGCACACCAGGCCTCCCTGTCCATCGCCAACTACCAGAGTCCACCCAAACTCATGTCCATTGAGTTGGTGATGCCATCCAACCATCTCATCCTCTGTCATCCCCTTCTCCTCCTGCCCTCAATCTTTCCCAGCATCAGGGTCTTTTCAAATGAGTCAGATCTTCATACCAGGTGGCCAAAGTATTGGAGTTTCAGCTTCAACATCAGTCCTGCCAATGAACACTTCTTTAGGATGGACTAGTTGGATCTCCTTGCAGTCTAAGGGACTCTCAAGAGTCTTCTCCAACACCACAGTTCAAAAGCATGAATTCTTTGATGCTCAGCTTTCTTTATAGTCCAACTCTCACATCCATACATGACTACTGAAAAAACCATAGCCTTGACTAGATGGACCTTTGTTAGCAAAGTAACATCTCTGCTTTTTAATATGCTGTCTAAGTTGGTCATAACTTTCCTTCCAAGGAGTAAGAGTCTTTTAATTTCATGGCTGCAGTCACCATCTGCAGTGATTTTGGAGCCCAGAAAATAAAGTCAGCCACTGTTTCCACTGTTTCCCTATCTATTTGTCAGTACTGTGCAAGTTAAAACTAAGATAAAATACATATTATTTTAAAAAACATATATTTAAAATTGGCACACATACATGCAAACAAAAGAAAAATGCAGACCCCCTCAAAAGTGGGTTAAATCATAATCCTAAAGAGAATTTTTAAAGCAGGGGTGTATAATCAGGAAGAACAAAATATTGGGTTGGCCAAAAAGTTCATTTGGGTTTTTCATAGCATCTTACCGAAGAACCTGAACAAATTTTTTGGCCAAACTAAAGGCAAGAATCTTGTAAAAAGATCAGTCCAGTTCAATCATTCCAAAGTTGGAAAAGAGAGAACTATAATTTGGCTAAAATAATCCAAGCTCTAGGGCCTAAGAGATAAAAAAGAATTGAGAAAATTAAGCAAAAATAAAAAGGAAGCCAAAAATCTTGTCATGGGTTACTGAACCCTGGGGCAATGAGGGAAAGTATTAGGGAACTCACATTTACTGAGGAATTAATATATGTCTCCTGTCATATATAAACCATCTTACAAATATCTAGAATACCTTAATGTATGAGACGAGCAATTTTTATTTGTTTTACAGGTAATGAATTTGATAGGATAACTAATGGTCACAAAGTTATAAGTTATGTTTCCAAGCAGGAATTCAGTTAGTTCTTATTGTTCACTATAATGGCAAGATGCTAACGCAAATGAGTTATATACAATATTACTTACATTTATAGAGTGACTTACAGAAAGTTTTATATTAACTATCTCATTCTTTCTTTAAGATAAAGCTGCGGGCTATGTAGATTTGATGCTACTATTTCCTCTTGTCAGATGGGAAGACTAGGACTCAGAGAAGCCCATGGCACCCTGAAGGCGCAGGAGTGAGGATGGATTTATTCTTTCCATTTAGGTCTGTCGGATTCCAAGTCATGTGCTCTTCCCATTGCACACAGCACAGCTGTTGCTGCAGCTCCATCAGGACTGACTGTGGAAGCAGGACTGGCACAGATGATAGCAGAGCTGGGACTATAGTGCCTGAGAACTATAAAATGGTGCCGAACAGCGTGGGCTCTGCAGCCACTTTCCTGAGTTTGTAAAGCAGCTCTGCTTCTACTGGCAGTAAGGTCTGGTCAAGCCACATAATCTCCCCTGTTTTTCATTTTCCTCATATGAAAATGGAGGAAATAATAGTATTTCAAGACCTACCTGCTAGTTTCTGTGAAAATGCCCTAGAATGTAAGTGCACAATAATTATACCATATATATATAATTATTTGGAGTACCAAAGAATTGAACTTTTTAAAAGTGTCTTTAAACTACGGTGCTAAGAGAAGACTCCTGAGAGTCCCTTGGACAGCAAGGAGATCAAACCAGTCAATCTTAAGGGAGATAAACCATGAATACTTGTGGAAGGACTGATGCTGAAGATGAAACTCCAGTATTTTGGTCATCGAATGTGAACAGTTGACTCATTGGAAAAGTCCCTGATGCTGAGAGAGATTGAGAGCGGGAGGAAAAGAGGGCGTCAGAGGGTGAAATGGCTGGACGGCATCACTGATGCAATGGACGTGAACTTGGGCAAACTTTGGGAGTTGGTGAGGGACTGAAAGGCCTGGAGTACTACAGTCCATGGGGTTGCAAAGAGTCGGACACGACTGGGTGACTGTACAACAACAATGTATATATAATGTATATATAATAATATATATATATACATTGTACAGTAGCAGTGTATAAACATATGCATGCGTGCTAAGTTACTTCAGTCATGCCTGACTCTGTGTGACCCTATGGGCTGTAGTCTACCAGGTTCCTCTAAATTAGTAACAGTAGTAATAGCAATACTACTACTAATAGTAATTATTTATGGATAATAATTAGGAACACCCAAGAAGAGACAAATAAATTTAAAATGAGGTAGATAGTCAAAACTTTAACCTGTTTAAGATGTTCTTCCTGAATTAATTAACAAAGAAAAGCAAAATACCTTTCACAATAGTGATATGATATGTATCAATCAATCTTTTATATACTGACAATAAAAATTAAGGCAGAAATCAATATTTACATTAAAACTACAAGTGCTCCAAAAATAAATAAAAAATAATGTATTAATTTGTATTTAGTTCTTCCTTAGAGCTCAAATATTTTTCAGATCCAACAACAAATATTCACCTTTAAATAACTGACTTAAGAGTTATTCTATTAAGTCAAAAATAGAACTTCAGATCATGGTTTTATTATGTAGTTGGATAGTATACTATCATTTATATTCAATTTCATAATTACAGTAGTCTGAAAAGAAAGAAACATCGTAACTGTACATCATTTAAATATTCCAATAGTCACAAAATTTCTATTTTATGCTATTTCAACCCCATTGATATTCATACTTGCTCTCTTACTTATATTTGACCAGATGCAAAGTAACCATCCCTAGTTCCATATTTCCCTTGCCTTCTTTGTGTCATAATTTTCTGGGAAATTCCTACTTCTTTGTTGGCTATTAATTTATTAAGCAAATACCTACTGAACTCAATATGTTGGAGAGTCCATCGTGGCCATGAGAAAAGATAGCCCCTGCCTTTATAGGTTTATAGTCTAGCAAGGAAGACAACACTATGCAGATCATTATAAATAGTTAACTTAGAGTTAGAATTTCCATTACATGCTGTAAAATACAGAGCGCAACACAGAGCATACGGTGGTTTACCTATTCTATTTCAGCAATCAGTAAACAACTTTCATGAGAATCCCCCTGGAGAAGGGAACAGCTACCCACTCCAGTACTCTGGCCTGGAGAATTCCCCAGACTATATAGTCTATGGGGTCACAAAGAGTAGGACACGACGGAGTGACTTTCACTCACTTCATGAGAATTAGCTGTTAACTGAGAACTAAAATCTGAAAGAATAATAGATATTATCTAAGTGAATAGGTTCAAATGGAGAAGGTTGAGATTGTTTCAGAGAAAAGGAATAGGGTGCATAAAAATTCTGAGTTGGTAAAAATATATAGCATGCTGAAGAATTCTGAGAAGACTACTGCTAATTCTTAAAGAACAAGCTGGTGGATAGTGAGTAAGAAAGGGAAGTACAAGGATCCAATTGTACACCAATTTTTAGACAGATTAAAAGTTTGGATTTTTTCCTATAGATAACTACAAATACTTAAAAATATTTTTAAGTAATATGGTGACATTAATAGCTATATATTTTAAAGGATATATTGGAGCTGTATGCAATACAAGAAGTGAGGAGAGAATGCCGCTGGAGTAATCAGGAGAGAGAGAGAAGGCAGAAACGGCACAGTAATAGTAAGAGTTTGGAGAAGGACAAGGTCAGTTGGATGTGTAGGGGTGAAGAGCATGAGGGAAAAGAAGATGAAATCCACTTTTATCTCCTATCTTTCTAACTGAATCAATTGAGTACACCATAAGATTAAAGAAAAGGCAGCATACTGATGGAGTAGTTATGATATGGGGGAGCGGGAACTGAGCTAAGTATGCTCTGCTCTTTTTTTCAAAAATCAATCAGATAACTTCTTTAATCAGAGAGTGATTGAGAGGTTAGAGAGGGGACAAGACTGCTATTCTATAAGAAATTCACACATCTGGCAGCCTGTAGGGAATGGGCAATTGGTCCAGATTGACAGATATTTTGGTTTTGAGTTTAAATTGCAGTCTAGAGAGATGGTAGATGATAGATAAAGGAATAGATAGATAGATAAACAGATAATAAATATGCACACATATTTAAAGCTTAAAAAGGGTATTAGAAATACATATTTATAGGCTTTGATGAGCTCTGGTAATATATAAGAGGAAGAGTAAATTGAAAATAGAATTGAAGAAGAGGAAAGTCATGAGGAAATTCAACATTCAAAGATGGTATAGACCACTATAAAGAATTGAGAAAGTAGGAAAAATACTTGGAGAAAGTACAATAAAATTTGAAGAGAAAATAGTGTTTAAAAAGAGAGTGTTACTTATTCAGAAGTGTAGTGAGAGGTTAAGCAAGAAGACTAAGGAATGGCCACTGACTGCAGTGTCTTGGAAATCACTGATGCCATTTGCCAAGGTGGTTTCACATAAACTGTTAGGTATACTGCATTTCGGACTCTTTTGTTGACTATGATGGCTACTCCATTTCTTCGAAGGGATTCCTGCCCACAGTAGTAGATATAATGGTCATCTGTGTTAAATTCGCCCATTCCTGTCCATTTTAGTTCACTGTTTCCTAAAATGTCGATGTTCACTCTTGCCATCTCCTGTTTGACCACCTCTAATTTGCCTTAATCCATGGCTTCCCTGTTGGCTCAGAGGTTAAAGTGTCTGCCTGCAATGTGGGAGACCCAGGTTTGATCCCTGGGTCGGGAAGATCCCCTGGAGAAGGAAATGGTAACCCACTCCAGTACTCTTGCCTGGAGAATCCCATAGAGGGAGGAGCCTGGTAGGCTACAGTCCATGGGGTTGCAAAGAGTCAGACATGACTGAGCGACTTCACTCATGACTTCACTCACTCATGTATCTAATATTCCATGTTCCTATGCCATATTGCACTTTATAGCATCGGACATTACTTCCATCACCAGTCACATCCACAACTGGGTGTTGTTTTTGCTTTGGCTCCATCTCTTCATTCTTTCTGGAGTTATTTCTCCACTGATCTCCAGTAGTATTCTGGGCAAGAGTCCCTTGGACAGCAAGGAGATCCAGCCAGTCCATCTTAAAGGAAATTGGTCCTGAATATTCATTGGAAAGACTGATGCTGAAGCTGAAACTCCAATACTTTGGCCACCTTATGCAAAGAACTGACTCAATGGAAAAGACCCTGATGCTGGGAAAGGTTGAAGGTGGGAAGAGAAGGGGATGACAGAGGACGAGAAGACTGGATGGCATCACTGACTTGATGGACATGAGATTGAGTAAACTCCAGAAGTTGGTGATGGACAGGGAGGCCCAGCATGCTGTAGTCCATGGGGTTGCAAAGAGTCGGACACGACTGAGTGATTGAACTGAACTCTTAGTTTTATAAATGAAAGACGATGAAATAGGAACAAAGATTTTAAAAACTTATTTATACAGTTAGACTGCAAAATGCAAAAAAAATAGAATTATAGCTAATTCTTTAAATGTCCTTTAAGAAAGGACATTTTCTGTTCATACTGGAGTGTTTCTAAGATGTATAAATACATATGGACAAAGATAATACAGTTGAAAAATCTGGAGATACTGACTATAATGGGAAATAGAATGAAATTGCTTAAAGGCCAACTTTAAGATTGATTTAAGAAGAGAAGAATGACAACTGCAGTACTGTGGCAGAAAGAATAGGGAGAGGGTGGGAATTTATACTAGTTTGTAGATTGGTAGTTAAGGGCTTCCCAGGTGACTCAGCAGCAAAGAACTCACTTGACAGTACAGGAGACTTAAGAGACATAGTTGAATCCCTGTTTCGGGAAGATCCCCTGGAGGAGGGCATGGCAACCCACACCAGTATTCTTGCTGGAGAATTCCATGGACAGAGGAGCCAGGCAGGCTACAGTCCATGGCGTCACAAGCAGGTAGATACAACTGAAGCAACCTAGTATGCACACACAGATTAGTAGTTGGAATTTGAGATATTGATCAATTCTTTTCTGTCTGAACAGAAAATTTAAGTTTCTGCTGATGGGAGAAATGGGAAGTTTCACAAAATTGAAAAATATTGACATAAGTAATTGATTGCCCAAGCAGTCAAAAGCATCACTGATGCACAGGACTATAAATGATTAGTACTGTCACTGTCTAGTACTGAGGTGCCAATCCAAGGCTCAACAACCCAAGAGCAGGCATGAAGAAAGCCACCATTACATTTTTCCAGGTTTCGGGTTTCACTGGAGAATTTAGGCCTATAAATGGGAGGCGAAAATTTCCAATGAAATACTGTGTTAGGAACCAAAATATAAAAAGAACAGTTGCTGGAGTAATAAATGAGAAGGAAAATGAAAAACTGGAGATTGCATTGAGATGTTTGTTATTTTTGGGGTAGAGCAGTATCCAAGATTGGAGTTTTATGATGTGACTTTGGCCATAGTAAAAGTTGATGAAACTTAAGATAAAGCTATCAGAATAAAATTTCCCAGAGAACTAAAAGGCCAGGATTTTGAACAATGTCTTTCACAGAGAATAGATTATGAACAAACTTGGGGTAGAGAGGAAATGTAATCACAGATAATTTATATAATAACCATGACCCAGTGTGGAAGCTTAGTGTAATTATTTCTAGTTAATACCACTAAGCTCCATTTCTCATGGAGAAAGCAAGGGAATTGCTGAAAAGCCTTTATTTTTGCTTCGTTGACTACCCTAAAGCCTTTGACTGTGCGAATCACAACAAACTGGAAAATTCTTAGAGAAATGTGAGTACCAGACCACCTTACCTGTCTCCTGAGAAACTTGTATGTTGGTCAGAAAGGAACAGTTAGAACCAGACATGAAACAGCTGACTAGTTCAAAATTGGGAAAGGCTATATATTGTCACCCTGCTTATTTAACTTATATGCAGAGTACGTCATGTGAAATGCTGGGCTGGATGAATCACAAGCTGGAATCAAGATTGCAGGGGAAAATATCAACAACCTCAGATATGCAGATGATATCACTCTGATGGCAAAAAAGGAAGAGTAACTAAAGAGCCTGTTGATGAGGGTAAAAGAGAAGAATGAAAAAGCTGGCTTGAAACTCAATATTACAAATCTAAGATCAGGGCATCTGGTTCCAACAGTTCACAGCACATATAAGGGGAAAAAGTGGAAATGATGACAGGTTTTATTTTCTTGGGCTCCCAAATCACTGTAGACAGTGACTACAGCCATGAAGTTAAAAGACACTTGGTCATTGGAAGGAAAGCCATGATAAACCATATTAAAAAGCAGAGACATCACTTAGCTTACAAAGATCTGTATAGTCAAAGCTATGTTTTTTCTGTAGCCATGTACTGATGTGAGAATTGGGCCATGAAAAAGGCAAGTGCCAAAGAATAGATGCTTCTGAACTGTGGTATTTGAGAATACTCTTGAGAGTCCCTTGGACAGCAAGATCAAACCAGTCAATTCTAAAGGAAATCAACCCTGAATATTCATTGAATGGACTGATGCTGAAGCTAAAGCTCCTGTAATTCTTTGGTCACCTGATGAGACTAGCCAAACCATTGGAAAAGACCCTGATGCTGGGAAAGACTGAAGGGAAAAGGAGACGAAGGTGGCAGAGGATGGGATGGCTGGACACCATCACCAACCTAATCGACATGAGCTTGAGCAAACTCTGGGAAATAGTAGAGGACACAGGAGTCTGGCATGTTGCAGTCCATGGGGTCACAAAGAGTCAGACACTAGTTGTCCAGATTTAGCAACTGAACAACAGCAACAAGCTCCATTTTAACCTTCTGCCAGTAATCACCTGCTTAACCAAAATGAATCCTTTCTCATCTGGCCAAAATTGCTTTTATGTAACTTCTAATTAACTGTATTTGTGACATGAAAGCTAGACTGCTGGAAATTTAAAGCTGAAAATCTTTGAGACAATCTAGTCCAATAATTCATTTTATCAAAGAAAGAGACCAGAAATGTTTAAATGCTTATTAAATTTCAAAGAAGAGTAGTGGTTAGGGTAGGCCAGATTTTTTTTTACTGTGCCTGTTGTGTTTCCATCCCAAAGGATTTAGCAAGAGAAAAAAAAATTATTTAACATAAAAAGATATTGCTTCTAAATAAAGTAATGCAATATCTATAAAAAGGTACAATTTCCCCATAAGCATCTTTAGAAATTTGGCATGTGATTAACTGCAGTGCTTTATTATCAATCTCTAAAATTAAGATCAGTATTGTACTTAAGTAAATAACATCAGAGAAAGGTAAGTCAGAAATCAAGTGTTCAAAAAGCCTGCAAAAAGACATAATGACCTTAGACATCTGACCATAAAAATAGTCATATAAGAGACTTCCCTGGTGGCCCTGTGGTTAAGACTCCACACTTGCAAAGCAGGGTACATGAGTTTGATCCCTGGTCAGGGAACTAATATCTCTCATGCTGCATGGTGTGGCCAAAAGATAAAAAAATAGAAATAATCATATAAAAATTATACCACTTAAATGTCTATAAATGTCTGCCATGTTATTGATATTTAGTAAGTACAATTTATAGGAGCTTATGGGAGTTGCATATGAGAAAACAGATGTGAAATAACATGCATTTCAAAAGGCTGATGGAGGTGCCATATTTTTGTGTATTTATATCAAATATGTTTTTGTGTTTTTAAATTTAAGGAATATTATGTGCAAATTTCTCTTAAAATTTGTACTAATAAAACAATATCTTAGATATTTTATCTTTTCAGGTTATTTTTCCTTATCTACCTCTCCTATGATCATCTTTGGGAAACAAAAAAGGAATATGGGAAAAATTGCTTATAAAATCAGCATTAAGAACAAAATCTGAATTTTGACTGTATAACAATAAATATTTTCGGATACTATCATGAAAAATATAAAAATCAATTATTTATTTTCCATATACTTTAAAATACTTTTAAAATTATACAATGATTGTAAGATTTAAAACAAAAATATCCAAATCATTGTTATAGATAGAATTGGAGGTAGGAAGTACTAGAGAAGATTGCATTTTATAAAAGGGACAATTTTATCTTAAATTAGCTCTAATGGGTATTCTGTACTTAAAAATTGGTAGTATTGATCCTCATGACTTCATAGTTTTTACTTAAGCTAAATAATTTAGATCAGGTATTGAAAAATGAAAAATACTATTGCTTTCCTCTATGGCCAGTGACTACCTAATCAAAATGAATTCATCTACAAAAGTGAGGTATTTGTTTTAAGCAATATATATACAAGTCCTGAATTTAATGTGGACACAGTTTCAGAGAGAAATACTTTCAGATTTTGTATTAAAAGGAATAGCAGCCAAGTGAAATGCTGTATGGTAAAGAAAAAAAATTGACTGGCACAATTCTAGCTATAAAATATTTATTACTTAGTGTGATGATATGTTAAATTCACAGCAAACTATTTTCAACATACTATTAACTACTTTAAATGATCTCATTGATTGCAAATACTACTTATTGAATAGTTTCTATCTTTCACTCTCCTTGGTGCTGAGGAAACACAATGAAGTAAACATTTTTTGAGTAACATCCTTTGAAAGTCCTCAATTAATTATTTTTTTCTAATAAGATAACCACAACATTTAAAAGAAAGCAATACACTAGATAATGATGATGTCTAAACCCACATTAACTTATTTATGCTTTAATAATTTCAATTTAATTAGCAAAGTTATTAATATCATATAAATCAGAGTCATACAATAAACATATTCTTCAAGATTCATTAATGTTACTCAAAATACAACTACTTCAGTCTTGACTGAGAGAAAATACATCTAGTTAACACGTACACACTAAAGTTTTAACCTAGGATTTAAATAGAGTACAAGGTACATAGGATAATATTGCAGAAAGAAAAAAAAATAGCATTGGAGAATGCAAACGAAATAGCCTTTACAGCCATCTCATTACAGAGGTGACTTCAAAAATGTGGAATAAAGAAAATGGGAGAAACCAAATGACTTTGTTGCAATTTTTCTGCTTGCCAGGAGCAAGTAATGATGACTCCCACCAGGGAAAGCTAAATTGAGAGTTGAGAAATAGCATCAAATAGACATAAAAATGGAAGATACTGTGTTTTTTAAACAAGGAAAAGTGCTTCCATTAGGCCATTTTATATAAAACATTTTCTATTTGTCCATTATATGCACCTCAATCATTATTACAGGAAAGGAAACTAAGACTTATATCTATCATATAGTTACTGAGATGGAAAAAACAATACAAAAATTTAATGCTGTGAAAGGAGTAATTTTCCAGTTATACTAGACCTGAAATGAATCAATAAAAGAAAAGAAGTAGCAGTTTGTGAACACAGGAGGAAAAGTTATGAATAAACTCATTAGCCCAGAAAAATAGTAAGAAGGGGAGGGAATGGGAATTATATTATTAGACTCAGAGAGGATTCCTTTTTTTTCAATCTTATGGCCAGTTGATGTCCCAAAGCAATAAGAGAAATCTATAAAAGTATTAGCTGACCAGTCCTATCACAGTGCAGAGATGAGAGGTCTATTATTTATATTTGTCAAGAAAGCCCTAAAATCATGGTTCTGAGAAAATATAAAATAATATATTAAACAAATAACTGATCATGACCTTTCAATGCACCTGTAATTTATTCTAACTCCCTACCAAGACAGTATACGAACAGAGAAAAGATTGATTATACACTAGCTGAGATCAAATGGAAGACAATCTCCGTGTGAAAATAAATTGCAATGTAAACTTGCACGGAGACTGCCTATATATTAATTTTTCTATTTCTAGTTTACTGAAAACAGAACTATAAATGTCTATGAAATATAACTTTTTCCAATATGATTTTTTTAATTTTATTTTATTTTTAAACTTTACATAATTGTATTTGTTTTGCCAAATATCAAAATGAATCCGCCACAGGTATACATGTGCTCCCCATCCTGAACCCTCCTCCCTCCTCCCTCCCCATACCATCCCTCTGGGTCGTCCCAGTGCACTAGCCCCAAGCATCCAGTATTGTGCATTGAACCTGGACTGGCATCTCGTTTCATACATGATATTTTACATGTTTCAATGCCATTCTCCAAAATCTTCCCACCCTCTCCCTCTCCCACAGAGTCCATAAGACTGTTCTTAATTGATTGAATTTTTGCCTGGCTAATGTTGAAGATGGAGAGACAAGCTTCCAGTCAACATGGGATAAGAAGGACTGACATTCAGAGTATTGAGAAGAATTCCCTGTGCAAGATAGTAGGTCCTTGTTGGCAACCTATTTTAAATATAGCATGTGTACAACCTAAATTGGAAAAGAATTTGAAAAGCAATATATACATGTATATATATAACAGAATCACTTTGCTAGACACTTAAAACTAACATGACATTAATAATCAACTATACTTCAATATGATATAATTTTTTAATAAATAAAAATTTTTATTGGCGGGACTGAATTTAACTTCCTATTATAAACAGAAAAAAGACAAAATGTATAAGACATCTTTTGGTTACAACTGGCAGTGCAAGGCCATGATCACTGGAAGAGAAGAAGTAAGTGAAGTGGATCTGACAACTGCCTCAGAATTCTGTCTTGACAAACCAGTGAGTAAGGAGAGGCTAAGCAGAGCATACTGTCTTGTTTAATAGAGGAAACAGAGGCTGATTTCATGGATGCTGAATCAGCTGGAAGTTGTAGCACAGAATTCCAGAGAGAACAGAATTGCAAAGAAAAAAGTTTCAGAAATTCCCATATGCCAGCCCCTTTAACATTTATTTATAGGTTATTCTATCAGTCAGATGTGTCCAGAAAATCAGAACCAATAGGAAATAGATGATAGGTAGAAGGATGATAGATAGATAGATAGATGACATTTTTAAGGAATTAAGAAATTGGCTCATGTGATTCTGGGGGCAGGCAAGTCTGAAGTCTCGCAGTCTGATAGGCTGGAAACTAAAGCAGGAGTTGATGCTACAACTTTAAAGCAGAATTTATTCATCTCCAGAAAAACTTTTTTGCTCTTACGACTTCCAATTAATTGGATGAGGCCCACCTACATTATCAATCTCTTTTACCTAAAGTCAACTAATTGTAAACATTAGCTGTGTGTGCTGCATGTGCTCAGTCGCTCAACTGTGTCCGACTCTTGTGACCCCATGGACTGTAGCCTGCAGGCTCCTCTCTCCATGGGATTCTCCAGGCAAGAACACTGGAGCGGGTTGCCACTTCCTACTCCAGGGGATTAGAGGAGGACTACAGTCCACAGGGTGGTAAAGAGTCAGGCAGGACTGAAGCGACTTTAGCAACCACCCACACACAGCTTAACCAAGTTGACATAAAATTAACCATCACACCTACTAACACATACATGCATTGAGTGAACGTCCACAAGGTTGAGCAGCCAGAAGTGATCTGAGTTGATCCGGAGAGCACAGAAGAAAACACTAAAACTACCGTCTACCAGAGACAGAGACAGGTATCCCTACTAACCATACGTATTTAGTAGAGACCACAGAAAAACCACCTAAGTAGTGGGACTAAATTGCCTACATAATAAAGACTACCCAAGATCTACCAGATAGATAAGACTACCTGGAAAAGACTCTGATGCTGGGAGGGATTGGGGGCAGGAGGAGAAGGGGACGACAGAGGATGAGATGGCTGGATGGCATAACTGACTCGATGGCTGTGAGTCTGAGTGAACTCCGGGAGTTGGTGATGGACAGGGAGGCCTGGCGTGCTGTGATTCATGGGGTCGCAAAGAGTCAGACACAACTGAGCGGCTGAACTGAAATGAACTGAACTGAGATCTACCAAATAAATATTAACAGCAAATCTCAAAAGAAACAAACGGTACCACTAGTAATTTAACTGCCTACTGTTAAAATTCAAAGCCCAGAAACAGAGTTATACTGTTAAAATTTAAAAGAATGCTAGCTTGGGACTTCCCTGGCATTCCATGGGTTAAGACTTTGTCTTCCAGTGCAGGGGATGTGGTTTAGATCCCATGGGTCTTGCAGCCAAAAAACTAAAACATAAAAAGAAACAGAAGCAACCGTCTAACAAATTCAATAAAGACTTTAAAAATGGCCCACATCAAAACATCTTTTTATTTTTTTTAAATAAAGCAATGCTAAACATAGCAAGAAACAAGAAAATGATATGACAAGGAAAACCTATCAATAAAACAGACCTAGAAAGAGGGATAATAGCATTGACAGGCAAGAGCATTAAAATATCTGTCTGTGTAAAAGTATTTAAAAGAAAACATGAATATACTACTGAAAAGGAAAATGGAAGGTATAAAAAGGACTAAATACAAAGTGAAAATTCACTGAGTGAGCTTGAGGGAAGATTAGATAATGCAGAATGGAAGCTTGCTATACATTAAGATATAGAAATAGAAAACACCCATGATGAAGCAGAGTGGGGAAAAGATGAACAGGGCCTCAGTGACCACTGTAACAGTAATGTGTATTAGAAGTAATGTGTATTTCCTAGAAGAAATGTTAGGATACTAGAATATTAGAAGGCAAGAAGAGGTATAATCATATTTTAAGTTTTCAAATCTCTTCTCTTTGTTTTACATTGAATAAGCACATAGAAAATCAGCAAAACTGTAGAATATTTAAAGGACATTAAAATGATAATCAACCAAACTGATATTTCCAGAACATGTCACCTGAACACAGCTGTTTCAAATGTTCAATTAAAAAAAAAAACTCAAATTATTCAAAGCATGTTCTTTGACAACAAAATTTAAACTAGAAAACAATACCTAAAAGTTATCCAGAAGTTACCAAACATATACAAATTAAGTAAACATTCTATATGAAATTCTGAGATATTTTTAATTAATTCCAAGTAAAAGGAACAAAGATATACATATGAAACAAAAACTAAATAAACAGGAAAGTGGTAGATTAAATCTTGATCACATCAGTAATTATTTTACATATAAATAGAGCTAACTATAATTAAAGGACAAAAAGTGTCAAGTGTCAGACTCATAAAAAATAACAAGTTTCAAACATATACTGTCAACTTTGTGTGCTTTAAATATAAAAACACAGATAGGTTAAAGTGAAATGTTGAAAAAGATATACCTAGTGATATACCTGATTACTAGGAACAGAAAAATATATCTTATCCCTTCCTCCTCCCATTAATTGCTTCTATTTGCAAAATCTAAGCAGAATCTCCTTGCAGTAGAGAGAAATGTTCATAATGGTGGAGCAAAGAACCACCTAGTCACAACAAAGACCCAGAATCCCTTCACGTTGTAAAATGAATGACATGGCAAGTTTGAGTGTAGAGAATTAGAAGCAGCAAAGGACAGTAGTAAGGATGCTAATTTCCTCATTTTATGAAGCAAAGATGAGAAAAAATAATTCTATTTAAATTGTAGAGTAAAAATATATTAAAAATATTTGAATAAAAACAGAGATTTAAGAATAAACAGAGATTGGGATTGGAGATTGTCATTAAGTGGCTAAATCTTGTCCGACTCTTTTCGTGACCCTGTGGACTGTGATCTTCCAGGCTCCTCCGTCCATGGGATTTCCCAGGCAGGAATACTGGAGTGAGTTGCCATTTCCTTCTCGAGGGTCTATTCCCAACCCAGGGATCGAACCCACATCTCCTGCCAAAGCAGGAGGTTTTTATGACAGAGCCACCAAGGCATCGTGCTAAATGTCAGACAGAAAAAGACACGTAGTGTATGATATCACTTTCTATGTGGAATCTAAAAATAGAGCAAGCCAGAGACTATAACGAGAAAGAAGCAGGCTCATTGATACAGAGAACAAATTAGTGGTTACCATTGGGGAGAGGGGAGGTGGCAGGAGCAATACAGGGGTAGTGGTTAAAAGGTACAAACTGTAGAGTATAAAATAAGCCACAGCACATATTGTACAACACAGGTAAGATAGCCAGCAGTTTATAATACTATAAACGGAGTATAACCTTCCAAATTTGTGAATCATTATATCATATACCTGTAACATTAAAAAAAAAAAAGAATAAATAGAGATAAACATCAGAAAAAGTTTTGAATTTAATATCATCAGAAATAAAACTTTGAGAAGTATATAGATGTACAATCTCCTATAGGGAAACCACTTTCCAAATCTTAGAGAGTGATGACCTAAAATACAGGTAAATGCATTTTAATTAGATTTGTTGCAACAGTCATAGAAACTAAAAACAAACAAAACATTAAAGGAGACAGTTTCTGAAGATTAGGACTTAAAGTGGAGGAGGGGTAATGAGAAATACTAAAAGTCATCTGATAACTTTATTATGTGCATTGTACTTTCACCATGGGCCTTGTGCCAAAGGTATTACTGAAACTGTATGGGGTGAACTACTATGTTCAGGAAGCCAAACTGGCTAACATTCTAGGAGGAAGACATGGCTAAATACAGACCTCCCTGTGGAGCCTGTGGCGACAGAATCCCTAAGAATCCCCGACAAAAATCAGGAAGACTAAGGAAACCTACGGCTTCCCTGGTGGCTCAGCTGGTAAAGACTCTGCCTGCAATGTGGAAGATGTGGGTTTGATCCCTGGGTTGGAAGGATCCCCTGGAGGAGGGCACGGCAACCCACTGCATATTCTTGGCTGGAAAATCCCCATGGACAGAGGAGCCTGGTGGGTCCATAGGCTCACAAAGTCGAATACAACTGAGGCAGCATAGTACACACATGCAGAAGGAAGCCTACATGGGAGAGCCACTCACCATACACACACATGAAGGTCAAGTGACCAAATCCTCAACTACCAGCTCCTAGAAAAACAGAACGTAGTTCTTAAAAAGAACCTAGGAAACTATTGCATCAATTTTGCAGATCTGGAAAATGAGACCCTAACCTAAAAAATTAAACGGATAGTCAACTGGGTATTCTGAAACTTCAGTCAAAAATCCATCGGCCTCACAGACTTATTCTGTTTTCATCCTTCCATGGTATATAGTACAACCTCTAAAGCATTGCAGTATCCCTTTTCATTATATTTACCATAAATATGCCCAACAAATGACTAAGCAGAAGGTAAAGTCAATAAATACAGCGACATAAATAACTTGGATTCAAAATTGTAAGATCTATTCTTGGCTTCTTTACCAGCATGTTTGATGTTCACTGGCAAGTCACTTAACCTCCTTGTACTTCAGTAAAAGTGGAAACAAAAAGCAAATCCACAGACATATTGTGAGATTCTATGACGAACAGTGCTGATTTTCTCAGAATGAATCAATATCCATGTGTAACTACCAAATAATGGCATTATAAAAGAGTCCCCACACAAGGCCACAAATATCCTTCATATACTAACAATTTGAAATGATTCTTATTACGTGTTTAAATATTAATATATAGGTTTTCCCTTTCCAGTAAAGTGTATCCAGACACAAGCTAGCCTGTTGCCAAGTCATTTTCAACAGAGTTGCAAGATGTAAAATTTATCCTATTGGGCATATATAGAGAGCCCTTGAGGGTGCCTCCATCCATACAAAAATGCTTCTTCTTCTACCTTGCTTAATGTTCTCAGTGACTAAATGGAGTTACCAATTGAAAGATAATTATTTAGGACTTCTGAAAGAAAATTTCATTTTATATCAGTGGTTGAATAAATTCATAAGTTATGAGTCCATAGACTATGTCCAACTCTGCTTTAAAATCCTATTATCATTATTATTATTATTATTATATCATGCCCTGGGGGTGACCCTTAAATAATGGGATATGAGAATCAGAAGATTAAGGTGGAATAAGATCAGTGACTAGAAAATTTTGGACAGATTCTATATTATTTTGTGGAGAGCATAATAATGCTCAATAATGCAAACTTTATTGGCGTTTTCTTTTTCCCATATCCATCTCATGACTTATTTCTGCTTATAGGAAACATCTTCTAAATAAACTATACACAACCAAGATTTTCACTCATGCTGTAGTTTAGGAGAAATTAAATTAAAAGAACCATACCCATTGAATAACTGCCTCTCACCTACCTTAGGCTTTCACTCCAACTATTCTCCATTCCTACCCTTTTAGATCATCAAAATTTTTTCTCATTGATTTCTGAAAAATTATCATATATAAATACTGTAATATCTCCTATCATAGCAATGAACTTTCTTTTGATACATTTTTTCTCCAACTAATATGATCTTTTCCTCTATTCCACTTCTCTACAAAATGGCTAAAATGATTTACCATTGTTTTATATTACCACTGCTTAATTTTCACTCTCAGTCTACTGTAAATAGGTTTTCTTCTCCACTGCTCTATCCAAATTTCTTTCTACCACCAAAGAGCTCTACAATGGTCAATAGTTATTCATTATCTCATGGGACCAGCATTTGACAGAACTGACCAATCCTATTTTAAATACTTCTCCCTTTTGACCTATGAGACAACACATATTCTTGTTTTTTTCCCTTCATTTTTTCCTCTATTTGAGCTCTTTCCTTGATGGCTATTTTTATATATTTTTTTAAATTTTTAATTAATTTATTTTAATTGGAGGCTAATTACTTTACAATATTGTAGTGGGTTTTGCCATATATTGACATGAATCAGCCATGGGTGTACACGTGTCCCCCATCCTGAACCCCCCTCCCACTTCCCTCCCCATCCCATCCCTCTGGGTCATCCCAGTGCACCAGCCCTGAGCACCCTGTCTCATGCATTGAACCTAGACTGGTGATCTGTTTCACATATGATAATATACATGTTTCAATGCTATTCTTTCAAATCATCCCACCCTTGCCTTCTCTCACAGAGTCCAAAAGTCTGTTATTTACATCTGTGTCTCTTTTTCTGTCTCACATATAGGGTTATCGTTATCATCTTTCTAAATTCCATATATATGCATTAATATACTGTATTGGTATTTTTCTTTCTGACTTACTTCACTCCGTATAGTAGGCTCCAGTTTCATCCACCTCATTAGAACTGATTCAAATGTATTCTTTTTAATGGCTGAGTAATACTCCATTGTGTATATGTACCACCGCTTTCTTATCCATTCATCTGCTGATGGACATCTAGGTTGCTTCCATGTCCTGGCTACTATAAACAGTGCTGCAATGAACATTGGGGTACACGTATCTCTTTCAATTCTGGTTTCCTCAGTGTGTATGCCCAGCAGTGGGATTGCTGGGTCATATGGCAGTTCTATTTCCAGTTTTTTAAGGAATCTCCACACTGTTCTCCATAGTGGCTGTACTAGTTTGTATTCCCACCAACAATGTAAGAGTGTTCCCTTTTCTCCACACCCTCTCTAGCATTTATTGTTTGTAGAATTTTTGATAGCAGCCATTCTGATACATTTTTTTACTTTTGAAGTTTGGAGAGCTCCAAAGTTCAATCTTTAGACCTCATCATTTGTAATTGCCATATTCTATTGGTGACCTAATCCTGTTCTATGCCTCTATCTATCATTAATAAATTGATGTCTTGCAATATTTTACCAGCCCCAACCATCCTCTAAACTAACTATCACTTGGTTTTTGAATAAGCATTAATACTGAGTGTCTGAACTCCAGTCACACTGACTTCTCTACAAGTAGCTGAGCATGTCAGCTCTGCACATCTGTATTTCTTCTCTCTGCCTGGAATGCTCTCCTCCTACCCTCCTTATATCCTGGGAAGTTTTGCTTACCTTGCTTAGATTGCTCTACAATTTCACTTCATTTAAGAGAGCTCTCCCTAGTCATCCTAAAATATGACACACAACAACATCACTTCTATTTGCCCTATTCTCACATTTATCAATAAATGTGGTGTGTATTTTTCAGGTGAAGCTTTCCTCCCTGACTGAATGCCAGGAGACTTTTGTGAGTAAAAAGAGCACTGGCTTTAGAATCATAGAATCCTTAGTCTTTGACCTACAACTTATCTGAGATGCTATCTTACACCAGATCCTTTGTTCTATCTCAAATTTAAATGAAGATAGCAAAATGTCTGTTCAAACAGTAGTCTGTTCAAACAGTATTCGGACTGATAGTTTAGTCTTTATAGAAAGTACCAAAAAAGTAAAAAATCCAAATCATCTAATTATATTTTTGGAGGATACATTTATAACTTAACAATATGATTATTCAATATCTTATACCATACATAAAAATTAGAGCCAAATGATGTAATTATAATTATTTTAGTAAACTTATATCTGCCTGCAATGCCAGAGACTGGGTTGAGTTCCAGGGTTGGGAAGGTCCCCTGGTGAAGGGAATGGCTACCTACTCCAGTATTCTGGCCTGGAGAATTCCATGGACTGTGTAGTCCATGAAGTTGCAAAGAGCTGGACACAACTGAGCGACTTTCACTTCACTTCACTTGAGTAAACTTGTAACTTAATTTCATTACTTAGCATTTTGCCCCGAGGTGAAAATTGGAGCGGCTTCTTCTGTCAATTGACAGCATTAAAAAATATATCGTGGGCTTTACATTGTCCTTTTTATTATGGTAAATTGACATATGATGGGCTTCCCTGTGGCTCAGCTGTAAAGAATCCACCTGCCAACACAGGAGGCATGGGTTCAATCCCTATTCAGGAAAATTCCCTGGAGAAGGAAATGTCTGCTCCAGTATTCTTGGCTGTAAAATCCTATGGACAGTGGAGCCTGGCTGGCTACAGTTCATGGGGTGGCAAAAGAGTCAGACAAGACTTAGTAATTAAACAACAACAAACTGGCATATGGCATATTAGTTTCAGAAATACAACATGGTGATTCTCTGTCTCTCTATATATATATGAATATATATATTCAAATATATATATTGTGAAACGATCACTGTAGTAAGTCTGGTTAATATTGTTACCATACTATTACAGAATTTCTTTCCTGTGATTAGAACTTTTAAGATTTATTTTCTTTGCAGCTTTCAAATATGTGTGCATTATTAACTATAATTGTCATGCTGCACATTACAAACTCTGGACATTTATTTTATAACTAGAATTTTGTACCTTCTGACTCCTTTCACCCACTTTGCCCACCCTCAGCCCCCACTTCTGTTAGCCACCAACTTCTGTTCTCTGTATTTATGAGCTTGGTTTTGAGGGTTTTTTCTTTTTCTTTTTATATTCCACATATAAGTGAGATTATACAGTTCTGTCTTTGTTACCCTTAAGATCCATCCTTGTCACTGCCAATGGAAATATTTCATTCTTTTCATGGCTTTTCATAATACTCTATTGTATAGGTAGCACATCTTCTTTATTCACTCATCTGTCAATGGACACTTGACTATTTTCAGGGCTGCATGTATCTTTTTGAGTTACTTTTTTTGTTTGTTTTCTTCAGATAAATCCCCTGAAGTGGAACTGCTGGGACATATGGTAATTCTGTTTTTAATTTTTCGAGGAAACTTCATATTATTTTCCATAGTGATTGTACCAGTTTACATTTTTACCAACAAGGCACAAGGGTTTCATTCTCTCCATGTCCTTGCCAATAGACTATGTCTTATCCTTTTGGTGAAAGCCTCTGTGACACATGTGAGAAGATAGCTCATTGTGGTTTTCTCTTGCACTTCCCTGATAATTGACGGTCCTTTTGTGCCTGTTGGCCCATCTGTTTTTCTTCTTTAGAAAAATGTCCATTCAAGTCTTTGAGCCATTTTTTCATGGAGTAGTTTGGTCTTTTAGATGTTAAGTTTTATGAGTTTTTTTTTTTTAATATATGTTTTACGTTTTAACCCCTTATCTGATATATGATTTGCAAGTGTTTTCTTCCCTTCAGTAGTGACTTTTCATTTTGTTATGTTTCCTTTGACAGGCAGAAGCTTTTAAGTTTGATGAAGTCCCTCTTGTTGACTTTTGCCTTGGGTGTTAAATTCAAAAAATCATCACCAAGACCAACGTCAAGGAGCTTACCATGCATGTTTTCATTTAGGAGTCTTAAACAATTTCATCCACTGAGTTGTTTTATGGTTGATTTGCTCACTTTCAACTCCTCCAGCCTCTCTGACAAAACAAATTTTTAAAACTCTAAGCCAATTTTTGCTTATTTCACTGGCTTCAAAATGTATCTCTTAAGAAAAGTCCATCAGATTCTCTTAAGTCATTAGTACATATATATTTGCTTCTATACACATTTGTCTCTTTTTTTCTCACAACATAATATAACCTCATGATACATGAGTTCCTAACATTTCTTGAATTCTAATTCTTCAGAATCCATTATGCCTCCTTACTTTTTACTCATTCATTCATTCTTTCACTTAGTCACTTCTATTAAGGGCCTGCCACGGGAAAGAAATTAAGCATTTTATTTCACATGTAAAAACATTTTTCATTCATAAATATGATACTCTTTGAATCAAAACTTACAAAATTCCCAACTTGTATGTTTCTCTTCAGCTTATATAAGCTTCAGAGATGACTAGAATGATTCACAATTACCTGATAGTAAAGTGTACAGACTATCAGAAGCTTTGGAACAGAATGGCGATTTTACATTTTTTTTGCTTTTAACCCTAGCACAGATGTTTAAAATTGGCTGCATAGAATTCAGGATTGGTGATCTCACTTACAGCATTATGCAGATTTAAAAGTACAAACAACCAGAAAAGTAAAAATAAAATTAGCCAAGAAGGTGAGAACTCATTCTTTTCTGGAGGAATACTGTATGAAGCAATCTGAATTATATCTTGAACCCCACATATATTTAGTACCCATTAGTTTTTTAGAAAGGAAAGCAGAGATAATGGCTTTAGGATATTAAAAATCCTATACCAGCACTTTTCTTTCCACATGAGTCAAATGTTCCATTGCTCTGTTTCAATCCCACTATTTATCCTCTTTCTCGTTTCCACTTATCCCAGGACCTTCTAAACATGCCTCATTCAAAATCCTCTTTCCAAATCTGGATTTAACTGTGGCTATTTCAGGCCATGGTCCTTTTCCTATATCCAACAAAATTTTTTTCCAGTAGTCATTTAGTACAAAAAAGTATGCTCTCAGTCACGACAGCCTCTCAACAGCAGAAATTTAAATTGTTCTTAGCAAATTTCTAATAAAATTTCCATTTAATTAATGTCTCATTTCTGAACTTAATTTTTAAAATAGATAATTTCAAATTTAAAAAAAAGCAATTAAAATAACTACAGGTGGGCCTTATTACTCAAATAGTTGAAGCTTAATAGTTTTTTCAAGTCCAAAGATAAATAGCATATTCTAACACATGCCTGGAAAATCCCATGGATGGAGGAGCCTGGTAGGCTGCAGTCCATGGGGTCCCGAAGAGTCGGACACAACTGAGCGACTTCACTTTCACTTTTCGCTTTCAAGCATTGGAGAAGGAAATGGCAACCCACTCCAGTGTTCTTGCCTGGAGAACCCCAGGGACAGGGGAGCCTGGTGGGCTGCCATCTCTGGGATTGCACAGAGTCGGACACCACTGAAGCGACTTAGCAGCAGCAGCAGCAACACATATATACAGAATCTAGAAAAATGGTCCTGAAGAATTTACTTAAAGAGCAACAGTGGAGAAGCAGACATAGAGAATAGACTTATGAACATGGGGAGAGGGGAAGAGAGGGTGAGATGTATGGAAAGAGTAACATGAAAACTTACATTACTATATGTAAAAAAGATAGCTAACAAGAATTTGCTGTATGGCTCAGGAAACTCAAACAGAGGCTCTGTCTCAACCTAGAGGGGTGGGATGGGGAGAGAAATGGGAGGGAGGTTCAAAATGGAGGGGAATATGTATACCTATGGCTGACTCATGTTGAGCTTTGACAGAAAACAGCAAAATTCTATAAAGCAATTATCCTTCAATAAAAAATTAATTAACTAAAAAAAAATAGTTTTTTCAAGTCCATATATACTTCAGACTATTTCTGTAACCCGAGAGTCAGGTCTCGACTGACAGTTAAAAGCCCAGCTTAAAAAAATGTCATTATATAAAAACATCAGAAATGTAGATATTATATTTCCCTCTTTACTTGTTAAATGAGGCAAATATAGCCAAGGTGCATCATGCCTACTAAGTCACTTCAGTTGTGTCCAGTTCTTTGTGACCCTATGGACTGTAGCCCCACAGGTTTCTCTGTCCATGGGATTCTCCAGGCAAGACCACTGGAGTGGATTGCCATACACTTGTCCAGGGGATCTTCCCTACCCAGGGATAGAACCCCAGTCTCCTGGCAGGCAGATTCTTTACCACTAGCGCCACCTGGGAAGCCCATAGCCAAGATACATTACAGCATATTGCTAGCTACCAAAAGCTTTCCAAGAAATATTCTTCTGCTGTTAGCAAAATCACAAAGTTTTATAGAAAACAAAGATAATTAGACTAGGAAAAATCTTGTAATTTTAATCACCTTAAACTTTCTCATTTCTATTTGAGTGAAAATAGTATTATTTCCAAAATGATTTTGGTGATAAAAAGCATTTTCTTCAGTCAAATTAGCATCACCATTAAATAGTTCCATTCATTCTGAGGAATATATCTGACTAGATTTAATTTTAGATCTCAATTTTTTGTTGATTAAAGTTTCTAACTTAAGTCTCCCATGACTATTTAAAATGTATCAAAAATTGTGTATATTCTAACCAATAGTTTCTAAGAGCACACTGAATCTAAGAGCTATTTTCTTTTAACTTTAATGCATCACTTCAACTCATGAAAGTTTTGTACCCTTAAGGTTAAACTTTGACCAAATCTGGATAAGGAGCATATTTATAAATTTATTAAGAATATTTTCAACTCAATAAACATATCTTCTCATCTAAACAGTATCTCAATTCCCACTGGTCTATCCCATATAAAAATACATAAGAGATCAGTCAATTTGAAACTAACTGATTTTCTCTATTTCACCAGCCCCCTGGATTTCCTGCTCAGCTTCCATTTTGTGGCTAGAAGATTTATTACTTGTCCCTTCTCCAGAAATTGTGTGTGAGTGGAGGGGCAGGAGGTGATCCCTGGATTCATTTTTTAAGACAAAAGGGAAAAGGAGCAGCATATTAAATACAAAATACAAAAATATTAAGATTTAATTCATTAGATTAAAATTCTTTTAATGCTAGAATTTACTGTTCATACAATCTCATAAGCTTTTCCCTTTATTATTAATAATGGCTCTTTGAAAAATGTAGCCACTTTACTCCTGTAGTCAAAGGTATTGAATTCATCCACAAAATTCCTAATTCATGAAAAATTCTATTTTATAGCATAAAGCAAATTAATCTTTGCATATATTATATAATGTCTAATATCAATTTGGGAACATGTGCCATATTGCACACACTAATAACTTTTATGATTAACAAAATTAATAATACTTTTGTTCAATTAATATTTATTGAATGTTTACCATGTGTCTTACATTTCCATACCTTTAACTCATCTAAGTAGAACCTATTTTCCCAATAAAATAATTGAAATTATTTACTGAAGGATGTAAATATTTTTAAGTAACTAGGTAGCTTTTAAAGGCTCAAGATAATTTTTTGAAATCAACATGACCATTTCAGAGCAACATTCTCTTATAGAGACAAAGCTCCCCACTTAATAAAGTTGATTCTAGCTTAGAAAGGAAAAGGAACTAAACATGAAAACCCCATGAATATCCTGACAGTAGCATTCTTCTCATCTTTTAATTCTTTGCCAGCCTAGTACCATCATCCTCATTTTCTTTATGAAAAATGTGACTTTTTCAATTCAATTGCCACTGAAAATCTTAAGTTCTAAATATGCATTTTATTTTTGCTGTTTTATATCCTTATTTCATTCTGACTAAGAGTAGTTCTCACTGGCAGCTTCCAATGTCAGCCCTTTCTGATGGCATATTAAAAGCCTACATTTACCTCACTCACTCCAGTACAAACCAAAGGATAGCCCATTACCAGGTTAATGGGTAAATGGGTCTTACCTGGTGACTGAGCAAATAAGAATCTACCTACAATGCCTGAGATGCAGATTCAATCCTTGGGCTGGGAAGATCCCCAGGAGGAGGGCATGACAACCTACTCCAGTATTCTTGCCTGGAGAATCCCATGGATAGAGGAGCCTGGTAGGCTATATTTCATAGGATTCCAAAGAGTCAGACATGACTGAAGTGATTGGGTATGCACGCACAATCAATAGATAAACTTTTAAAAATTCAGCTTTGTTCAGTTGGTACGAATATTGTATTATCTATTTTCTATTCATGAACAGCAAGAATGAGCTGCTGTCAGTCTCATAAATGAAGAAAAATGTTATTTTTTGTTTCTTAGTTTTTAAAATGACTTTTAGTTATAACTAGACTAATAAATTTTATATTCCAAATAATTTTGACTGATACTTTTAGACTCAAGATCACTCAAGTTTACTTGTGCAAACTGTGGACTCAATTCAGCATATTCTAGTACTAGGACATTGACTATTCTTATGCATGTGTTTTGACACCCATAGGCCTCAGAGTCCATCAGTTCACTTCAGTTCAGTCGCTCAGTCATGTCCGACTCCTTACAACCCCATGAATTACAGCACGCCAGGCCACCCTGTCCATCACCAACTGTGGGAGTCCATTCAAACTCATGTCCGTTGAGTCGGTGATGCCATCCAGCCATCTCATCCTCCATCCTGCCCTCAATCCCTCCCAGCATCATAGTCTTTTCCAATGAGTCAACTCTTCACATGAGGTGGCCAAAGTATTGGAGTTTCAGCTTCAGCATCTGTCCTTCCAATGAACACCCAGGACTGACCTCCTTTAGGATGGACTGGTTGGACCTCCTTGCAGTCCAAGGGACACTCAAGAGTCTTTTCCAACACCACAGTTCAAAAGCATAAATTCTTCAGCACTCAGCTTTCTTCACAGTCCAACTCTCATATCCATACATGACCTCTGGAAAAACCATAGCCTTGACTAAACAGACTTTTTTTTAGCAAAGTAATGTCTCTGTTTTTTAACATGCTATCTAGGTTGGTCATAACTTCCCTTCCAAGGAGTAAGTATCTTTTAATTTCATGGCTGCAATCACCATCTGTAGTGATTTTGGAGCTCCAAAAAATAAAGTCTGACACTGTTTCCACTGTTTCCCCATCTATTTCCCATGAAGTGATGGGACCAGATGCCATGATCTTAGTTTTCTGAATGTTGAGCTTAATCCAATTTATTCACTCTCCTCTTTGATTTTCATCAAGAGGCTTTTTAGTTCCTCTTCACTTTCTACCATAAGGGTGCTGTCATCTGAATATCTGAGGTTATTGATATTTCTCCCAGGAATCTTGATTCCAGCTTGTGCTACTTCCAGCCCAGCGTTTCTCATGATGTACTCTGCATATAAGTTAAATAAGCAGGGTGACAATATATAGCCTTGACGAACTCCTTTTCCTGTTTGGAACCAGTCTGTTGTTCCATGTCCAGTTCTAACTGTTGCTTCCTGACCTTCATGTAGGTTTCTCAGGTGGTCTGGTATGCCCATCTCTTTCAAAATTTTCCACAGTTTATTGTGATCCACACAGTCAGAGGCTTTGGCATAGTCAATAAAACAGAAATAGATGTTTTTCTGGAACTCCCTTGCTTTTTCAATGATCTAGCAGATGTTGGAAATTTGATCTCTGGTACCTCTGCCTTTTCTAAAACCAGCTTGAACATCAGGAACTTCATGGTTCACATATTGCTGAAGCCTGGCTTGGAGAATTTTGAGCATTACTTTCCTAGCATGTGAGATGAGTGCAATTGTGCAGTAGTTTGAGCATTCTTTGGCATTGCCTTTCTTTGGGATTGGAATGAAAACTGCCCTTTTCCCATCCTGTGGCCACTGCTGAGTTTTCCAAATGTGCTGGCATATTGAGTGCACCACTTTCACAACATCATCTTTCAGGATTGAAAAAGCTCAACTGGAATTCCATCACCTCCACTAGCTTTGTTTGTAGTGATGCTTTCTAAGTCCCATTTGACTTCACATTCCAGGATGTCTGGCTCTAGGTGAGTGATCACACCATCGTGATTATCTTGGTCATGAAGATCTTTTTTGTATAATTCTTCTGTGTATTCTCGCCACTTCTTCTTAATAGCTTCTTCTGTTAGGTCCATAAGATTTCTGTCCTTTATCGAGTCCACCTTTGTATGAAATGTTCCCTTGGTATCTCTAGTTTTCTTGAAGAGATCTCTAATCTTTCCCATTCTGTTGTTCTCCTCTGTTTCTTTGCATTGATCACTGAGGAAGGCTTTCTTATCTTTCCTTGTGATTTTTTGGAACTATGCACTCAGATGCTTACATCTTTCCTTTTCTCCTTTGCTTTTTGCTTCTCTTCTTTTCACAGCTATTTGTAAGGCCTCCCCAGACAGCCATTTTGCTTTTTTGCATTTCTTTTCCATGGGGATGGTCTTGATCCCTGCCTCCTGTACAATGTCACAAACCTCCATCCATAGTTCATTAGGCACTCTGTCTATCAGATCTAGGCCCTTAAATCTATTTCTCACTTCCACTGTATAATCATAAGGGATTTGATTTAGGTCATACCTGAATGGTCTAGTGGTTTTCCCTACTTTGTTCAATTTAAGTCTGAATTTGACAATAAGGAGTTCATGATCTGAGCCACAGTCAGCTCCCAGTCTTGTTTTGGCTGACTGTATAAAGCTTCTCCATCTTTGGCTGCAAAGAATATAATCAATCTGATTTCGGTGTTGACCATCTGGTGACGTCCATGTAGAGAGAGTCTTCTCTTGTGTTGTTGGAAGAGCGTGTTTGCTATGACCAGTGCATTCTCTTGGCAAAACTCTATTAGCCTTTGTCCTGCTTCATTCTGTACTCCAAGGCCAAATTTGCCTGTTACTCCAGGTGTTTCTTGACTTCCTACTTTTGCATTCCAGTTCCCTATAGGTCTGAAATTATGCTTATTTTCCTATTTCCCATAGCTTCTGATATAGCATCCATGCACATAAACATTTATTAAATGGATTCAAGATAAACTTATTTTACTGTGCGTACTATGGATGAATAAAAATATCTAGATATGGCCATGAAGAATAAGACAAAACTGAAAATCTCAAGCAACAATTACTTCTACTCCTCATTATACATCTAATCACTGCCCACATCGGCCAGAGACTGTATCTTTGATTTTAGAAGTACTGTGATGGAGTACTTGACTGAGTTAAGCTTTGATCAGATGTCTGGTGAAATGTTATTTCTGGATAAACCTAAAGGGCCATTGCTAAAAGAGAGAAGTTTTGAATCAGCAGATGAAGCAGATCACCTTCACCAAATCTGGTTAGGCATTATCTAATCCTTTGAGGGCTTGAATGGAACAAAGGGCTCCCAGCCTTTGTAGAACCAACCTCCAAGCTGGCTCCAGTCTCCAGGTGCCAGGCCAACTCCTGCAAACCAAGGATCCCAGGCTGCCTGACACCAGGCTGGCCTCCATGAAGCTGGTCTCCAGGTACACCCCAGTGGTCACCAATGCCTGTCAGCCCCACTAGACCCGGGGTCCAGACCAGCCCACATAAACCCATGTGCAAGATCAATCACCGTTAGGGCCAGGACCACCTTGGTGATCTCAGGCTGCAGGTCCATCCCTGTGAACCCAAGTACCAAGCCTGTCACTTGCTGATCTGGCATCAGGATGGCCTGCCAGGGAACTCTAGCAGGAAGCCTGCCCAATGGTAACATCAGACAGTCCACTTAGAAACTGGTGATGGGCTTTCAGTCTGTAAAGACCAGAAGAGGTCCTCAAATCAACAGGGACCAGTGCAAGACCACAAGGATCAAGAGCAACATAAACCAGCAAAGGAAACCAATAAAGCTACAATGACTGACCCTAAAAGTGGACATCTGTTCGCTCCCTGACTACACATCTGATGATTATGGTTAACAGTGGGGTTTTCTAGGCGGCACGGTAGTAAAGAATCCACTTGCCAATACAGGAGAAGCAAGACATGCAGGTTCAATCCCTGGGTTGGGAAGATTCCCTGGAGGAGGGAATGGCAACCCACTCCAGTATTCCTGCCTGGAAAATTCCATGGAGAGAGCATCCTGGCAGGATACAATCCATGGGGTCATAAAGAGTTGGACACGACTGAGTGACTGAGCACACACACATTGTTAAAAATACTCTGCATGTATGCTAAGTCATGTCCAACTCTTGGCGACACTATGGACTGTAGCCCACTAGGCTCCTCTGTCCATGGGATTTTACACCCAAGAATACTGGAATGGGTTGCCATGCCCTCCTCCAGGGGATCTACCTGACCCAGGGATGAAACACTACTCTCCTGCATCTCCTGCATTGCATGTAGATTCTTCACCTGCTGAGAGACTGGAAAAGTATATATATATATATATATATATATATATATATATATATAATCAATTTATTATTATATACATATATATGATAATACATATATGCATACATATAATGTGTGTTATATATATATATATATATCTCCAATACTATATTACATACTGAAAATTTTCTAAGACTATATATATATATATATATATATAAATCCAATACTATATTACATACTGAAAATTTGCTAAAACAGTAGATCTTAAATGTTCTCACATTTTACACTGTAAACTAACACGATGTTATACCCCAAAACAACTAGCAGAGGGGAGAACAAAAAGTCATAAGAAAGACAAATTTGCTCCCTCTCCTTGAGCTGGGATATCCCTCTTCTCTGCCCTCATACATTGGCTGCCCTAGCTCTTAGGCCTTCAGGTTTGACCTAGAATTATATAACGAGCTTTCCTGGATTTCAAGGTAGCAGAGGGCAGATGGTGGTACTTCTTAGCTTTTATAATCATTTAAGCCAAACCCTGGTAATATATCTCTTTCTATATATCTATTTGTATATTTGATTAATTTTATTTCTCTGGAGAACCTTGACTAACATGGATTTGGGCACTCAAAGCAATACTATATGAACAAAATTTTACAATTAAGCTCAGAGATTCCAAGAGACTATTTCTTACTTTTTCATTTTCTTTCCTATCCCTTAACAGTATGCATACATATATATGTATCACTTAAACTTTTGAGTTATACTGAACTCTGTTTTTTATTACACTATACAGAGAATGTTATGCTGAATTAAAATGTAAACACGTCTTGTGGCAGTGCCGCAATTTCTTTCAAGTACTGTGGGACTTATCATTTGCAATTAATCCACACCTTTAACTACAAAAAACGAAAAGCAAAGGAGAAAAGGAAAGATATAAGCATCTGAATGCAGAGTTCCAAAGAACAGTAAGGAGAGATAAGAAAGCCTTCCTCAGTGATCAATGCAAAGAAATAGAGGAAAACAACAGAATGGGAAAGACTAGAGATCTCTTCAAGAAAACTAGAGATGCCAAGGGAACATTTATGCAAAGATGGGCTTGATAAAGGACAGAAATGGTATTTACCTAACAGAAGAAGAAGATATTAAGAAGAGGTGACAAGAATATACAGAACTGTACAAAAAAGATCTTCACGACCCAGATAATCACGATGGTGTGAACACTCACCTAGAGCCAGACATCCTGGAATGCAAAATCAAGTGGGCCTTAGAAAGCATCACTATGAATGAAGCTAGTGGAGGTGATAGAATTCCAGTGGAGCTATTTCAAATCTTGAAAGATGATGCTGTGAAAGTGCTGCACTCAATATGCCAGCACATTTGGAAAACTCAGCAGTGGCCACAGGATGGGAAAAGGGCAGTTTTCATTCCAATTCCAAAGAAAGGCAATGCCAAAGAATGCTCAAACTACCACACAATTGCACTCATCTCACACGCTAGTAAAGTAATGCTCAAAATTCTCCAAGCCAGGCTTCAGCAATACGTGAACCGTGAAGTTCCAGATGTTCAAGCTGGTTTTAGAAAAGGCAGAGGAACCAGAGACCAAATTTCCAACATATGCTGGATCATTGAAAAAGCAAGAGAGTTCCAGAAAAACATCTATTTCTGCTTTATTGACTATGCCAAAGCCTTTGACTGTGTGGATCAAAATAAACTGTGGAAAATTCTGAAAGAGATGGGCATATCAGACCACCTGACTTGCCTCTTGAGAAATTTGTATGGAGGTCAGGAAGCAACAGTTAGAACTGGACATGAAACAAAAGACTGGTTCCAAATAGGAAAAGGAGTACGTCAAGACTGTATATTGTAACCTTGCTTATTTAACTTATATGCAGAGTACATCATGAGAAACGCTGGGCTGGAAGAAGCACAAGCTGGAATCAAGATTGCTGGGAGAAATATCAATAACCTCAGATATGCAGATGACACCACCCTTATGGCAGAAAGTGAAGAGGAACTAAAAAGCCTCTTGATGAAAGTGAAAGAGGAGAGTGAAAAAGTTGGCTTAAAGCTCAACATTCAGAAAACGAAGATCATGGCATCTGGTCCCATCACTTCATGGGAAATAGATGGGGAAACAGTGGAA